>NW_026460497.1:0-23647 GCF_021730395.1 Mercenaria mercenaria | reverse complement strand
TTCTAAAAATTGGTCGAATGTTCCCCTTGATGATTTTAAAAGTAAATTTTGAAATGGGTCACTGCGGCCCAAAACTAGGTCATTAGGTAAAATAATAGAAAAACCTTGTGACCTTCTAGGGCATTTTGTCATGGGTCTGCATGAATTTAGTCGAATGTTCAATTTGATGATAGCTAGGTCAAGTTCGAAACGGGGTCCGTGCGGTCAAAAACTGAGTATCAAATAAAGAAAAAACGTTGTGACCACTTAGAGGGCCAATTTTTCATGAGTCTGTAGAAAGTTAATCTGAATGTTCTTTTGATAAATTGGGTAAAGTTCGAAACTGGGAACTGTGGTAAAAAACTAGGTCAGTGGGTAAAATAAAAAAAAACCCTGTGACCTCTCTAGAGGTCATATTTTTCATGGGTCTGATGAAAATTGGTAGAATGTTCATCTTGATGATATCGGGTCAAGTTTGAAACTGTCACGTCCGTAAAAAACGGGTTTAGAGGTCAAAAATAGAAAAACCTTGTGACCCTTAGGGGGCCTATTTTTTTAGGGGATCTGCATAAAAATTAGTCAGAATGTTCCCTTGATGATTCAAAGTAAAATTTTAAACTGGCGGCCACCCAAAAACTAGGTCAGTAGGAAAAAAATAAAAAATTGTGCCCACTCTGAGGCCTATTTTTCATGGATCTGTATGAAGTTGGTCTGAATGTTCTCTTTGATATCTGGTCAAGTTCGAAAGGGGTCACGTTTTGGAAAAACTAGGTAGTGGTCAAATAATAGAAAAACTTGTGACCTCTGAGAGGCCTTTTTTTTCATGAATCTGCATGAAAATTGGTCAAAATGTTCCCCTTGATGATATCTGGTCAAGTTTGAAACTGGGTCAGTGGGGAAAAAAAACGGGTCAGTACGTCAGATAAAAAAAAACCTTGTGACCTCTCTAGAGGCCATTTTTTAAAAGGGGATCTGATGAAAATTGGTCAGTTTTTTCATTTTGATGATATCTAGGTCAAGTTTAAAAACTGGGTCAACTGCCCCAAACTGGGTCAGTGGGTCTTAAAAAAGAAAATGCTTGTGACCCCCCTAGGGGCCTATTTTTCAATGGATCTTCATAAAATTGGTCAAATGTTACCTTGATATTTTAAAAGTCTTGGAAATGGGTCACGTGCGGCCCCAAAAACTGGTCATTGGTCAAATAATAGAAAAACCTTGTGACCTCTTGAGGTCTATTTTCAGGGATCTGCAAAAAATTTAGTCAGAATGTTCAATTTGTGATAGCTAGGTCAAGTCGAAACTGGGTCAGTGCGGCAAAACTGGGGTCGAGGTCAAATAATAAAAAAACTTTTGTGCCATTTAAAGGGGCCAATTTTTCATGAGTCTGTAGAAAGAAATCTAATGTTCATCTTGATAACTCTGGTAAAGTTCGAAACGGGGTCAACTGTGGTCAAAAACTAGGTCAGTGGTCAAATAATAAAAAAACCCGTGACCTCTCTAGAGGTCATTTTTTTCAGGGGATCTGCAAAAAATTGGTCGAATGTTCATCTTGATGATTCTAGGTAAAATTTGAAATGGGTCACGCCCGACCCAAAAAACTAGGTTAGTAGGTCAAAAAAATAAAAAACCCCTTGTGCCCTCATGAGGCCAATTTTTATGGGACTGCATAAAATTTTCAGAATGTTCCCCTTTGATGATTCAAATCAAATTTGAAAAGGGTCACGTCCCATCAAAAAATGGCTAGGAAAATAATAAAAAACGTTGTGCCACTCTAGAGGCCATATTTTTCATGAATCGTATAAAAGTTGGTCTGAATGTTCATCTTGATGTTATCTAGGTAAAGTTCGAAACGGGGTCACGTTTTGGTAGAAACAGGTCATGGGTCAAATAATAAAAAAACCCTTGTGACCCTGTAGAGGCCATTTTTTTAGGGGATTGCATAAAAATTGGTCAAATGTTCCCCCTTGATGATATTAGGTAAAGTTTGAAAGGGGGCCCGGCGGTAAAAAAACAGGTCGTAGTCGATAATAGAAAAACCTTGTGCCTCTCAGGGCCAATTTAAATGGGATCTGCATAAAATTGGTCAAAATTTTTTCATCTTGATGATACTGGTCAAGACGAAATGGGTCAATGCGGCCCCAAAAAACTAGTCAGTAGGTCTTAAAAAGAAAAATGCTTGTGACCCCCCTAGAGGCCATATTTTTCAAGGGATCTTCATGAAAATGGTCAAATGTTCACCTTGATGATTTTAAAAGTCAATTTAAAACGGGTACGGCGGTCCGAAACTAGGCATTAGGTCAAAAATAGAAAACCCTTTGACCTCTCTAGAGGTCATATTTGTCAGGGTTGCATGAAATTTAGTCAAATGTTCAACTTGGATAGCTAGGTCAAGTTCGAAACTGGGTCACGGCGGTAAAAAACTGGGTCGTAGGTCAAATAATAGAAAAACGTTGTGCCCCATTAGGGGCCCATTTTTCATGAGATCTGTAGAAATTGGGTTTGAAGTTATCTTGTAATATTAGGTCAATTTGAACCTGGGTAAACTGTGGTCCCCAGGTCAGTAGGTCAAATATAAAAAAAAAAAAACCCTTGACCTTCTAGAGGTCTATTTTTCAGGGATCGCATGAAAATTTGGTCAGAATGTTCATCTTGATGATATTAGGTCAAGTTCGAAAGGGTCACGCCCGACCCAAAACTGGGTCGTAGGTCAAATAATAAAAAAACCTTGGACCCTAAGAGGCCATTTTTTTTAGGGATCGCATGAAAATTGGTCAAATGTTCATCTTGATAATATCAGGTCGGGTTTTGAAACTGGCTCACTGCGGTCAAAAATAGGTCAGAGTTTAAAAAATAAAAAAAACTTGTACCACTCTAAAGGCCATATTTTTTGGAATCTGTATAAAATTTGGTCTAAATTTCACTGAGATATCTAGGTAAATTTGAAACCGGGTCAACTGTGGCAAAAACTAGGTCATTTGGCTTTAAATAAAAAAAACCCTGTGACCCCTCTAGAGGCCTATTTTTAAATGTATCTTAAATCAATATTATATTATTGTTATTATTCAATTATCCCTTTATTTTTTCAGGTTCTTAGTTGGGGCCACTTACCCTTTTGTCTGAGGAAGAGAAAATTTTATTTATTGAATTTCTGCTTTGATGGCAGAAAAATCATTTTTAAATGCTTTAAATTCTGAAAAGACAAAATTGCCCCCTTTCCCAAAAATTTTTGATTGCAATTAAAAATAATAGAATGCTTTATTATCAGTAATCGCGGCTTCCCCGTACCGGGTAGGTCCAAATGGTAAAATAAGACTGTTTTGGGACCTGTGGATTTCCACTTTTTGTTTTTGCAAAAATTCGCGATTGAATTTTTTTAGCGAATTCCCTCAGCTTTTAACAATTTGCAGTTTATCAAAAAATTTATAATCCTTGCACAATAAGCAAATAAACAAAAATTTCTCTTTACAATTACCAAGCGAAAAGGGCCTCTTCCAGGAGAATATTTCCCTGGTTGATCATGGTTATCACTTTATTTTTTGTTTATTTCTTCTACTTAAAAATTTTTTTAAAGTCGTCTCGATACTAATATACTTTATTTGAGACATATAGATTAAAAATATTTTCTGGTGATTGTCAAAGAAATTTTCAGTGAATCATAGTTTGTAAAGGGACTTTTAAATTTTTGAAATTTCTAACTTTTGCTCATTTATGAACATGTCATCAATCTTATTTTGACTAAAAAACTTCTTTTTTTCTTTAGTATAAACCCTGAGCCTTCTAAATTTATAAAAAACACTTTTTGTACAATTTACCTACTTTTATTTTTTGTGTTAAGACTTTGTGACAAAAAGTGATAGTGACAGACTGATTTTAGTGAATTAGTGATTTTAGTGTTTATGATTAATAAAACTGTATGAAAGGGTTTAAATGTTTCTACTGTGGAAGGGGGTGATCTTTTTGAGGACTTAGAGTGTTTGTTTTTGTTGACAGAGCAAAAAGATAGGGGATTTTCAGGAATAAGGTAAATGTTTGAATGTAGACAGAAATATTTCTCCTTTCCCATGATTCCAATTCCTTGAAATGTTTAATATCATGGTCGTACTTGGATGAAAATAGATTAAGAAAAAGCATTGTATTTTTTTTTTTGCATTTTAATTTTACAAGCGTGTACTTTCAAAGTCTTCTGATATTTTGATGTAGTTTTAGACGCACAGTATAATCCTCAAATCAAGGTCACGAACCCCAAATTTTTAAGAACACTGCATGTATATGTCAACCTGTCCTGTAGAGGTTTGGATTTAGTTTTTTGTCATGTAGGTTCCAACTTTCTTGCTACTAGGCCCAAAGTTATAATTTGAAATGGTTGTATAAAGGGTTTAAAATATTCCTTGGGGCTAACAAAATCATATAAATGAAAAGTTTTTTTTATTTTTGGGTAGGGGGAAGTTGCATCATGTATAACATTAAGCATAGAAACTGTTTAAACTGAAAAAAGTTATTTTTCTATTTATATTACCTAGGATGTAAAAGAAAACAGAAGCCGTACCAGCCGGGAAAAAGTTAAAATGCTCTAATGGAGAGAAAAGAGAAGCAGATGAAGGATTGACATCAGTGTGGTACATAAACACCAGATGTCTTTGATACCTTTTAGTGCTTACAGTTGATATTAGCATTTTTTTATTATTAGACTTCAAAAGGATTTTTTTTTAAAAACCGTGTTAATTTATATTGCATTTCCCGTCAATTTAAAGATAAATACCCTATGCAAACCTATTGAAGCAACATTTTAAAAGGGAAAAATAGGCGAGTTATATCATTGAGGCTCTATTTTAAAAATTTATCTGTGTCCTATGTTTTTTTTTTTCATTTTAAAGTTTTTGAGTCAGACAGAGAAGTTTCAAAAATGCACCTTTTTTTTTTTATATTTTCAGGTCTGTGATTAGGTTAAAGGGTTTGTGAAAAGTTTTGGGTGTAAAATCCTGATGCAGCTAGCCAGTGAGGGTGGATGACCCTACGGTCCCTTTGGCCCTGTCCAAATGTCGCTTCTGGTCGGGGCATTGGTAGGGGTACAGATGGATTTTTTTGTCTGTCTGTGCGGGCCTGTAAGAAATGGGGGTCAATGCCCACCTCTCTGAGCCCTCGGGCCATTGCGCCTTATGTTTCCCTTAGATTTGCCTTGTGATTTGCCAATGATCACTTGATGATTTAAAAAAGCTGTATGAAATGTTTTATTTCTTCCCAAAGTGAAACCAAAAGGGAAAACTGAAAAAATTTTCCCAGTTCCTAACACTATGTGTTTTTTGAAATGAATCTCTGTTTTGATGGTTGTGAAACCCCATCGTGGCTGAAAACCAGTTCAAGACCAGGGGGTTTCGATATATTCATCCTGGTATTCATCAAGGTGAAAGATTTTCAGTGGAGCCCGTGCGGGCAGTGCCTTAAAGCTATGTTTTCCCTTTTTTCAGAAAATTATTAAAGGGTTTAAATAGCGCAAAGATTGGATAATGTTCTTTTAATGGGGTTTCATATAAAAGAAAATTGACAGAGCTCCAAAAAAACAAAAAATTTTAGGAATTTCCTGTTAAATTTTGATGAATCCCTGTAAATTTTAAATATCTGAAAAAACAGATTCTGTAACCAATTAGAGGTTATCTTGGTGTTTGCACAAAGCAGTTTGCTACAATGGTTTCCCTTTCTCTTTATCTCTTGGTACTGCATTTACCAAGTCCTCTTATTGCCCCCTTATGATGGGAAAATTTGTTTGCGTGTTTAAGGGGGAAAGCCCAATATTTTTTTTTGTTTTCACATTACAGGTGCGATGGTTTGTCCTCAGAAAATGGACATCAATACCATTTTTTTCCCCATCAGTTCCCCAAGATTTGTTAAATACATGTATGCCTTATATACGTAGTTGATTGACAAACAGCGCAATTTGATTATTTGCCAGGCTTTTTGCAATGTATTTTGTAAACCCAGAATGATTTTAAGTGAACAAAAAGGGGAATTGGTCAATGTTGTTACTACTCCTGGTTTAAATGAAGGGGGAAACTGTGACAAAATAAGAGGAAAAAGAAGTCCCTATCATCATATACGCTTGTGAAAAAAAACAGCTCCAAAACATTGAACTGTGATTCTTGTGAAACACTGTAGGAAAGTACTTCAAAAAATCAAATGAAAAGAAGAAAATTTAAAGCAAAAAAAAAAACAAAAGATCCCTTCAGGAAAGTTTCATGAGAATTACATGCAGGAAAAAAAGCAATGGGGGGAATTAAAATACAAGGAAAACAATTTTTCTCTGAAATCAAACCAAACCCAAACCATCTGAGAATATCAGAAGAAAAGTGACAGCGCACGTTCGTAAAAGACATCCCAGCGTTGAAAAATTTTCAGAAAAGATAGACAGCGCAGCTTCGTAAGGCAATGCCAGACAGTTAAAGAATATCAAAGAAAGTAAAAGCGCCGTTCAGTCAATGAGCAATGCCAGACGTCTAAGAATACAAAAGAAAGATAGACACGCCGCTTTCATCAAAGGCAATCCCAGAACGGGAAAATACAGAAGAAAGATAGCGCGCTCGTTATCAAACGCAATCCCAGAAGTCTGAAGAAAAATTAGAAGAAAAAATTAGACAGCGCTCGTTCAGTCAAAGCGCAAGCCAACAGTCAAAGAAACAAAAAAGAAAGCAGCCCCCGCTTCGTAATGAGCAATGCCGACATTGAAGAATAAGAAAAAAGATAGACAGCGCTGCTTCATCAAAGCGCAATGCCAGCAATCTAAGAGTTCAAAAAAAAAAGGAAAGAGAAAGAGAAGAGTCAAAAAGAAGGGCGGAAAAGAGAAGAATTTAAAGGTTTTTGGAAGCAAAACAAAAAAGAGAGAAACGAACAAGTAAACATTAAACAAAAAAATTTTGAAATACAAAAAAGTCAAAGAGAAAATTGGTCAAATCCATATAATTTGAAAAAAAAGAATTGCAAAAAACAATGGGATTAGAGCAAGGGTAAAAATGCGAAAAGGTTTTTGGATAGGGAAAAAGGAAAAATTTTAAAAAGAAAAGATCCCTTCATTTTCAGAAGGAATTCTTGAAAGAAAGAGAAAACGATGTGGACAAAATATTTAAATTGTATTTATCGCTTTCAAGAAAAAATATCGTTGGGCCGTATATATAGCAGTTTCTGTCTCAAAAGGTTCAAACACATGTGAAAAGTAAAAAATTGCTTTAATGAGAAGAAAAATTTGAACAGGGGGGGGATCAGTCGATAATAAAGAATGGGTTTGTAGAACTGTAAACTAGTATAAAAAGAGGGAAAAATACCCAAAATTGTTGTTTTAAAATGGGATGAAGGGCCATGTAAGCCAAAGGAGTTGGAACTTTTTTCATTAGAGAGGTTTTTTAAATTTCATTAAGATACCATTTTGCAATTAAGAGAACTCCCCGAGGGCCAGTTGTCAAAATTAAAAAAGTTGTAAAAGTACCCGTTGATATTCAACCTGTAGTAAAAGCATTACCAGACTTTTTATGCAAAAATTACGGGCCAGTAAAAATTTAAAAAAAAAATGTCTTTAAGTCCTGTGCTTTCCTGAAAATTTTGACCCCCCAAAGTACTTTTTGCCTTACATTGTTTAAAGAAAAACAGTGAACTTTATAAAATGCTAATGTAGAAATTTATGAGCATTGGTTGAAAGGGAACACAAACAGTAAACAAATATTAAATGAATTCTTTGAGTTCAAGTGGAAATTTAAAGGTACCAGTTATGAACATTTTTTACTCTTGTATGGCTGACCTTTGGAGGAGTTATTATATCAAAATTCGCCCCTTTTTTGCGATCCTGTTTTTAAACATTAATAAAGCATGCATAAATTTTGACGTTGGGACTTTGAAAGTTTTTGTGAAAAACAGACATTTTTTCTGTGAAGAAAAATAAAAATCAAAAATTTTGACTTACAGTAATAGTGAGAGGGTTTTTTTTCAGATGCAAAGAAGTCGCCCGGAAAAAAGTGGAAATATTGACACTTTATAGATGTGCCCAAACCCTTTAAAAACGAAAAAGCTTTACATTCGCACCGGGGAAGGCAACGACCCTTAGATATTTAAATACAGATTGAAATCTTTGTTTCCCCAGCATATTTTGTGGGAAAAGGGTTTGAAACGGAAAAAATTTGGCCAGTAAATTATATCATTGCAAAAAGGGGTTTTAAACCAAACAAAGGGTGCTAAATTTTTGTACCAATTTTCTTTTAATGAAAAAGAACAAATAAGCAGCTAATTTTGCCAATTTCTTTAAATGGAAAGGAAAAAATAAGGCGCGCTAATAATAACCCATTTGAAATTTTTCGAAAGTAAGTTTTTTTTATTTAAACCCAAACGAACCCCTTCTTATTTTGGGGGGCTCGAAAGGAAAGATGTATATCAATGCTAAAACAGTTGGGATGCAACATGGTTTTATGTCATTGCTTTTGCCGACACTAGATGGATGATCTTTTGAAAATGTTAGCTACTTTAATGATAGGTCAATATTCGATGAGCAAAATTTAAGGACTTTCATGGGAAAAAAAGATTAAAAATTTTCAGTCGATCCCTCACTTTCTCTAGTATTTTGACCCCCCGAGTACAAGAGTTTATTAAATCAGTTCTTTAAAAGTGAGCACAAACCCTTGGAGAAAATTGGATTATTTTTACAGAGTTGAATTTAGCAGCGTGGGTTCCACACATTTAAAGATTTTTGGGTAAAGAATGCCCAAAAAAACAAAAGGGGTTCCATAAATGACTTGACCCCCTATTGGACAGTATTTGACTGTTCTACAGTAATCCATTTTTGGTTTTTTGTGAAATTTAAACTCACAAACATTCTAGAACTTGTAAAAAAAAGAAGAAAATTTTTTCGCTTTGGGTTTTCCACTACCACCAATTCAAATACTTGATTTTTGGAAACCCTTGAAATTGACAGAAAAAGTACCATAAATTTATCAGCAGTTACAGAAAAAAATGAATATGAAAAAGGGATTTAGTATGCTAGAAAGTTTTTGACAAATGTTGTGCAAATGAGTGAGGAAGAATTTCATCAAATTATCAGAAGTTCATTTAAATTTACCAAAAAATATTTTTGAAAGTCATCCAAGTGAAAACGTGTGAATTTATATAATAAAAATGTTTTGAAAGGTTGGAGGGCAAAAAGTAGACATAAATTTGGCTAGATCCTTTTGCCTGTGCAATGTTTGTGTCAAATTTTTGTAAGTCTCAAAGAGGTGGATTTAATTTTTTTCATGCAGTGCAAAGAAGCGGAAAAAGGAAAATTGGATATTAAAAAAAGTAAGACTATTTGGAAAAATGTTTTAATGCGTTGAAGTTAGTGCTCAAAAAGGGAGTTTTTTGGGCCTTCAAATGCCCTTGACAAAAATACAAGAGATGTCGTGTTATTAATACATCCACTCCAATGAAAGGGTCCAGTTATTGAAACTGCCCCTTTTACTTGAAAAAAATTTCCAGCTGAATCAAAGACATAATGTCTGACAATGTTTTAAAAAAGATACTCAAACGGCCAAAATATTGCCCCTTATTGTTTTGCGGATTATGTGTCATGTTTGAAGTGATTTATCCAGATGGAAATGGAGACTTTGATGAAAGAAAGATGAGAAAATAATTGGGAAAAAAAGATGATGAGGACTTAGAGGGAAATTTTAAACAGTTTTTTTAAATTTAAAAAATGGGTCAAAAACAAATCGTCAAAAACGAAAGTAATTTGTAGTAAATTCAGCGCAAACAGATGAGAAAACCCTTACAGAGAAAACTTCTATTTTTAATGGGAAAAAGAAATTAACTGATCTCTGCCAGCAAATTTCAGTACATACAAAGAACATATGATCATTGAAAAAAAAAGTTGAAAAAAATGCTCTTTTTATGAACATCATGAGAAGAAATTTGGAAAATTTTAGAGAATTTTGGAGAAGCAGAGTATGATGATTTGATGAAAACTCCCGGAACTCAGCAAGAAGCTGAAAACTGTGAAGAAGAAACAGTAGGTCAGAAAAATTTTTTATTTAATCCTGATAGAGCGTTGAGCACCGTGAATATGATATTTGGGATTGAAATTGGTGTTCTGTCGTGCTCCCCAGATACTTTCAAATGAAAAACTTCTTTTTGATGAAAAACTTGATCTCTATTGCAAATTAAAATAAAGCAGAAAAAAATTTTACAGTCATGTTATACATTGGGGGAAAACAAAATGCACCCTTTTTATTTTTCTCTCAGGTGGTGCAGGTGTTGGAAAAGTGTAGGTTTTTAAAACTTTTATCAAAATTATTTTGAATCTTAAATTTAAAGAAGGGGGGGGAAATCTGATGACATTAGAGTTTTTTATGTGCATACACTGGGAAAAGCCCGATTTAAACAATGGTTCAACCATTTTTACGCCTTCAAACAAAAATACAAACAACAAACAAACAATTAAAATGTGTGCTTTTAATATTTTAGACAAGTATAAAAACCGTCAGTTTGTGATCTTGATGAAAAAATTTAATGGTAACAATGGAATGCTAAACTTTTTTAATCAGAGACTGCAAGAATTGAAAAGGGAAAAAAATTCCATTTGGAGGGGGTAAGTGTAATTGTTGTGGGGTTGTTTTAGTTGAAACCCGTGAGTGGTGATTGGATATTTTAATGATTTTTAATCGTGATGCAGAAGCTCTCTCAAAAACCTGTGGAAAGAACACTTTTCATTGTATAATTAAAGAAATTATGAGACAAAAAGGGTGATTTTAAATTTTCAGAAATTTTAAACAACTTAGAAGCAATTGTTTGAAGATGATGAAAAAACTGTTCTAAAACTGTGAAATAAAACGATGCCAAAAATTACCCGGGATCGCCCCATTGTTTGCAGAAAATTTTACATGCATAATTTAATGAAAAATTTTGTAGTTTTTAAACCCAGAAATTTTAAACCCATGATTCTGTTGTTTTCCCCCAAAACTTTCAAATGAAAAAAAAAAAGAAAGAAGCCTAAAAAAATTGCCCAAAAGATCCAAACAAAAAACAAATTTACATTTTAGTTACTAGTTTAGTTGGAAAGATTTTGATTAACAGTTAATGTAGACACTGAGATGGATTGCAATGGAGCTTCTTGTATTGTAAAACATTGAAAAAAGCAAGTAGAGACAAAACGACCAAGTGTCATATGGGTGCGTTTATGAGGGAAAAGTGGGAAAAGAAAAAAAGGGGAAAAAAAAAAAGAAACCCAGGATTTTTTCATTTAGAAATAGACCCTAATTTGGGCAAGATATTTGACTTGAAAAGGCTTTTTCATACAACAAAAAGACATTTGAAAGGGTTTAGTACCCTTTGCAACCCTCTGCTGGGCGTTTGTTCATAAGCCAAGGGACTACTTTAGAAAGTGCGTAAATTTACCTGTTCAGCGGGAAAACCGGGAAGTTCCCCACCTACATTATATTTTTGGTAGGTAAATCGTTAGTAATACAAATTTTAAAATTTTAATTTGCAAGCTTTACAAGTTGACAAAAAAAAAAAGACTGAAAAGGATAGGTACAAATTGTTTCTAGAGGGGGTTGTGCATTTTCCCTTTTGAATCGGTGGATTTAACATTAAAAGACTTTTAATAAATTGAGGTCTTACAAAAAAATTTTAAGGATGTCAAAATGATATACCTCTTTAAACAATATTTGGTCTTGCGAAAAACGGTTGTGCTATTCTGATACTGATGCTGAGTATAATATAATGGGTTTCGCCTGTAGAAATGATCATCGTCCAATCACCAATCCAGACCCTTTACATGGTAGCTGTATATGTCAGAAAAAAAATGAATATAACTTCATATTTTTTTTAATTCGGAAAAATTGGAATTTCCCCTTGTGAAAATTGTGCAGGGAATCAAAAAGTGCGTTTTTGTGTTTACAAATCTCCAATATGTTGACAGTATGTTTCGCACATTCTTGGGGATAACTGTTACAAAGAAATGTGTCAAAATATGGTTATTTTAGGGGGTTTTAAAATTTATGTTTTGCGGTTTAAAAATAGACCTGTTCTAGGAATTATCAGAATCGTGGTTGTGAAAAACTTTTAAAAGAATCAACAATGACTATTTTTCAAATTTGATCTTTTTTTTTCAAACCCAGACGCTAAGTTGGGGCAGTGGAAACCATGGTGACCATAAATAATTTATTTGTAAAGAAATAATAAACAAAAATAAAAATTTTAAATTATTTGTGCATCTTAAGTGTTTTTTAAAATACACCCCTTTTGGCTGTTTTCGTGCCAACTTCTAAAAATATAAAGTTGGTATGTATGGTGCTTTTTCTTTATGTGGGTGGGCACCATAAAAAAAATAACAAGGGAATGTTTTTTACTATTTGAAATAGCTTAATAGCTCACCATTTTAAGAATGGTGGGCTTGTCAAAATTTAATTTTCTAATAGTCTGTCAATATTTGTCTGGTTACTTTACTCTTGAAAAGACAGTTATTGTACCCCCCGGGCAAAAAAAGTTGTTAAGGGGGTGTATAGGTTTCAGGTTGTCCTTTGTCTGTCCATCCTCGTCTGCCGTGGGCCAATCTTTGCGCACCCTCTTCCTCATCCCCCGAACAATTTAATGAAACTTTACAAAGTGATCGAACAACAGTTTGTATGGGGCATATTAGGTTCTTTCAACGAAGAAAATTTCAGGCTATGGGGGTTTGTTTTTTGTTAATTTAATTGTAATCATCTGCTTATGCAACTTGTGCGCCCTAATCTTCCCAACCCCTTTCACACAATTTAAATGAAAAATTCACACAAGTGACAAAACCACCCCGTTGTGCATGGTGCATGTTAGTTTTTTTTAGAGAAATATTCGCATAGTTATGGGACTTTGTTTTTGTTACTATCTGTTAAAATACGCTATTAATAAATCCCATAATTTGCGATTTGTGGCGTCAAATTGCAATATACTGTTCGTGCATGCGGAGGGGACATTCATCACCTTTTGTGATAGCTCTTTTTTCCCAAAATTTTTAAACGTCATGGAAAATTTCCTTTTACAAATCAATTTTTTTTTCAGATGTGCGAAGTTTTAATTGGGAAAATCATTTTTTTTGTTTAAAATTTTTATTGCATGAACAAGCTTGATGTATTTTTTTTTACATTTATCAAATTTTTTAAATTTGTGGTATGAAAATATTTGTTTGTTATGCTTTTATGTTTCAAAAATTAACAGTTATTGCTCACAATTGACCCAAACTTTTTTAACTGTCAGCAACTGCAGTGTGTTTGTAAAGGTATTTTCATTTTTTTGTATGAGAAACAATTGCTATTTTGTCTTACAAAAACTTTCAGTTACTGTTGTCTCTCAGCATTGGTTAAAGTCACCAAACCTGTAAATAAAACAAATATTCAGTGTTTAGAATGAAAAACAATTGAATAGTGTCTTTAAACTTTATAATAATAAAGATTTAAATTTTAGGATTGTTAAAAAATTTATATGAATTTATGTATATAATAGTGTTGGGCAGATGTTACATCTACAAATCACATTGAGCTCTTTCATGTTAAAGTTTTTTAAGTGTGTTTTTTCATTGCTTTTGTTAAATTGTTTTGTTTTATACGTTTTCATTTTTGTGTTTTACAACATATTGTAATTTTATTTGGCATTTAACACACAACACAATGTTTTTGCCAGTCGAAGTTAAAAAATGCTAAATTTCCATATTTACCTTACTTTAACTTTGGCCCATGTGATTAAAATATCAACAAGCATAAAGTATGCAAAAGTAAAGGGTTTAAACTGCAAAACATTTTTTTTGTGTTAAATAATTATGGAAATATAACATGCATAAAAAAAATCTTATTTTGACCTAGCGTTAAAACCCCGTTCTGCAAATATGAAACATGTTCGATTGTTTCGTAATCTATCTTGACAAGAACGCTTTTGAAAAAATGACAGCATATGATATAATTGTTTTGAGGGAATGTTTTGAATTAAGTTGGTGTTGTGGATAGTTTTGTATATGGCTGTTTAGTTTTACTGTAATGGGGGCCTATGTGCCCTATAAAGGAATTTTTGTAAAAACAAATGCTTCTATGAAGCTGTACAACTGCGGGCTTCAGTGGGGAATTTCTTGTCTATGTATGGATCTTTCAGGGAGTGTAGATATGCCCCTTTATCCTTCTATTTGACAATATACTAACTCGCAATGCAAATACCCCCTAAAAAATACTCTTACAACAAAAAGATATTGGTTCTTTTTAAAACAGAAAATTTATATGTGTTCTGAAAAATTTAATTTTCATTTGATACCAAGGCTTTTTTTTGCAATGTCTATCAAAAAATCGTGTTTAATTCCTACTGTGGGCAAACATATCTCTTTTTTATATATTATTTTGATTAAAAAAAGCCCGCTTGTATTAAAATACATATTTTAAATTTTAATTTCTGTGGGAAACATTTTTCACAAGATTTATGTACAATGTGATGCTAGTTAAAAAAAAAATATTTAAAAATTAACAATAATTTGTCTTCTTGTTATTTCCTAGGGGCTAATAATGACTTGCTCAACCAAAACAAAAGTAGTAGACACCTTAAAAGGCCCTATTTACATGAACCTTGTACAGAGATTGTTGAAATTACAATGCTGGAGAAAAAAAGGCTAGCCTTTGTAGTGTGAAATTTTAAATTCAAATAATTTTCCCGAGAGGTTTTCTTTTTTATTAAGATGGTGGATAAACAAAACGCCCTTTTCTCCCTGGTCTGTCCTTGTTAAACAATTTTTGTTTGGGTCTACTCTGAAACTACTTTGGGGTTTTCAATGAAATTAGCCCCCCAATGACTGGGTTGCGTTTGAACAGGTGAGCGATTCAGGACCATCATGGTCCTCTTGTTTTACTAATCTATGATCTTTCATGTTAGGGATTTTGAGCCAATATTTCAAGCACCGTTTTGTTGCTGTAATATACAGAGGGTGTCTTCCACAATCGCCAAGTACGGCCATATTAGATGCTCTTTGTTTGATGCACATATAGCGCTTACACGCATAGTGGTGTACAGTTTCAATTGAGTCCTGTGATTGTGTTCCCCAAATTTCAGCACCGTACAAGAGCACTGGTGTAACTTTGGTGTCAAATATATTAAAATAAACACTTTTTGACAGTTGACCGTATTGATAAAGTTTGTTTAGTACAGATATAAGAATTCTCTTTCCTTTCAGTGCCTGTTCCTTGGCCATATTACACAAAGAATTTCTTTTAGTAAAGTTTAAACCTACATATGAAAAACATGACACTATTTCAATTGGCCTGTTGTGGTAAGTCCAACGTTCAGTACGTACTAATTTTCCTCCATTTTTAAAAACCAAAATTTTAGTCTTTTTGATATTACATTTCAGACCTTTTTCTTTGCAGAAATAACTCAAAAGATTTAAAAGTCTCTGTAAACCTGTAACTGTATCTGCAAGCAGTGCTAAGTCATCTGCGAATAGTAATGATAAAATTTGAGTTACGTCTGGAAATAGCTGTATACCAGTATATCCTGAAGAATTTATTCGTTCTATTAATACTTTATATAAAGTATAAAAAGTGTTGTACTCCCTAAACATCCCTGTTTTAAACCATTTGGGCAATTGAATGTATCTGAATGTCCAGTGTTCGTTATAACACATGCCTTTACATTTTTGTATATACTTTGTAAAGATTTAAATAGTTTACCACGTATTCCACACCTTCTTAATACAGACCATAATTTCTGTCTACTGACACGGTCGAAAGCCTTTTCAAAGTCCACAAATGCTACATACAACTTTGAACCTTTTTTTGTTAACTGCTTTTGTATTATAGAGTTTAGTATGAAAGCATTATCGATGGTACTATATCCTTCACGAAACCCTGCCTGTTCTTCGGCAATCTTGTCGTATATATTAATATAAAAGTTTAATCGTCTAGTTAATATGCCAGTGTAAAGTTTTCCAAGGATGTCTAATAATGAAATCCCACGATAATTGTTTGGGTCATTGATATCTCCCTTCTTGTGTAGAACAACAATGTTAGCTTTACTCCATGTATCAGGAAATTCTCCAGTTTCAAAAAGTCTATTATACAGTACAATTAATAATGGCAATATTTTATCAATACTACTTATAAAAAATTCCGGAATAAAGTTGTCTTCCCCACCACTTTTGCCCTTTTTCAAATGCTTAACAGCTCTTAGCACTTCTTCATCTGAAATTTCGGAGTTGAAGATGCAATCTTCAAGGTCATCTAGATTTTCATCTAAACCGAGCTGGTCATCTTGTAATAAAACATTGTCATTATCGTCTGTGCTTTCAAAAAGGCCTTCAAAATGACTCAACCACTGCTCTTTACTGATATTGTTTGCTGTTTTCTTTCTGCTTTGAGTCATATATTTCAGTTTATTCCAAAACGCTTTGGCATCAGTTGATTTTTCTATAAGATCATCTAACTCTCGGTGGTAAAATTCGTTTTTAACTTTATCACAATGCTTTTTAAATGTATGTTTAGCCTCTATATACAGTTGTAAATTTCTATCACACCTATTACGTCTATATATACGAAGTAAGCGATATTTTTCTGTTTTTAATTTCTTGCAAGTCTTGTCGAACCACTTCTGTTGTTTATTTGAAAATGTTTTTATAGTTTTCTTACAACACTGACCACTTTCATAAAATAAATTGTTCAATTTTTCAACTACTATGCTTATATTAATGTTAGTATTTTTTACTTCTTTTGTAAATTCATTCAGCCAATCAGTTGTCATTAGGGCCTCCAAGTTTGCTAAGTAATTTGCTGTATTTTCATTGTTAAATATGTATTTCTCTCTAAGAGTTTCTTTCCCTTCAATACCTATTTCATTTTCATTTGAGCTTAATGAATGTAGTTTAAAACTAATTGGGAAATG
Organism: Mercenaria mercenaria; assembly: GCF_021730395.1. Classification (NCBI taxonomy): domain Eukaryota; kingdom Metazoa; phylum Mollusca; class Bivalvia; order Venerida; family Veneridae; genus Mercenaria; species Mercenaria mercenaria. The sequence goes on along the minus strand of NW_026460497.1, from coordinate 6,781 downwards.
TTGGCTGTCGGTCCTATCCTCAACGGAAAAGGATTTTATATCATAAATGAAATGAACTAGATTTTACGGCAAATCAGTACTAAAAGGTCAAGGTTGTACATCACCAAGAAGTAGAAAAACTGAGAACTAATTTCAAACATTTTCTACTCAAATACTTTGCTATTCAGTTTCATTTTAATATTTTTAATAGACTGTGCAAACATCATTTGTCATATAAGCAACAACAGAATGGGTTAAATGACAGATCTTCATTAGATTTTGTAGTTTTATTTGAAAATTCTTTCTGAATCTTCAGAATACAATCAATGGAAGTTTTAGAGATTTTATAAGTTTTTTTGTGTCGGCTAAACGATGAAATCGTTTTGATGAGTCCTTGCTATCCAGCGATTCTCTAAGTCTAAATGGACCAAATAACACAGTGAAGGGATGTAGTTCCATTAGATTTCTCAAACTTCAAACAGTTTACTGCATGAATAAGGTTAAGTTGTGTGAATTCCCTTTGCTATGACCAATATACGATGTAATCTGTCATATTTATGACTTGTAATTGTGCAATACTCGAATGTAACTCATTAAGCATAAATGTGCATTTTATGAATTGCGCAGGCTTACAAAGCTTGCGTAACATCCAGCGAAAGACAAAAAATAGTTCCACAGGGCTCCAGATAAAATGCGTATTAGCGTAAATTACGTATAGAAATAATGCAAATACGCATGTCTAATAATTTCTAAGCGTATAAAAACGTATATGAAATTACAGAAATGCACACAATGCTTTTTTAAAAACAAAATCTGGATCGTCTGGATGCGTTAGGTAACATAGCCGATCCCGATCAGCCTTAATTCTCCCACATTGAACGTATAACACGCATCGTATGATTTCTATAAACTTTGCGTGGGTTTCTACACACACACATGAATTTTGCAGTCAGTAAACGGATAAATTATTGGAAGAAGAAGCTCCTACTGGTTTGTTTAGTTACTACAGATATTAAAAATGATTTTAATTCTTATTTTTTGAGAAATAAACAAATCGGCGAAACATTAAATTGTATTTTCTTGTAGTTTTTGAAATCGAAAGTAGATCGTCTATATTTGGCTGCTTTCACGAAACGAAACAATTTTTTTTTTATGAAAAGATTTAAATAATAGGTAATTTAACCGTAAACTTCAATGTCAGATACTGCCAACTGCTGCTAAATGTCTTCGTATCATCACAATTTGTAAAATATATTGTTAAAAATGGAGAAAAGTGTAATCGTATCAGGATATAATATTTTGGGTAAATATCGAGCTGTGTTATGAAATTTTAACATTCATGTAACATACATAATAGATATTATTGTAACAGAAATGATTCTAGAATTTATTTTTATTACACCTACATTTAATCTATGTCAGACTGGTATTCTAGTCCTGAGGCATGATCTGAAAGTAAAAAGATGAAGTGAAGTCATACTTTGGATATTTTAATACTAGAAAGAATCTAGATCGTAACCTTTCTGGAATTTTGACTGGTTTGGATAATTTGCTTACGATTCTGGTTCGCCAAAAAATGAAACCGTCACCCATTCTGCTTTTCATGATGACACATGGCTTGATTTTTGCAGTCAGTAAGCGGATAAATTATCCCGAGAAAGAGCTCTTACTGATTTGTTTAATTACTACTGATTTTAAAAATGATTTTATTTCTTATTTTTCGAGAAATAAACAAATCGGCGAAACATTAAATTGTATTTTCTTGTAGTTTTTGAAATCGAAAGTAGATCGTCTATGTTAGAGTGCTTTGACGAAACGAAACAATTTTTTTTGTGAAATGATTTAAATAATTTCACCGTAAACTTCAATGTCAGATACTGCCAATTGCTGCTAAACTGTCTTCATATCATCACAATTTGTAAAACATATTGTTGAAACTGGAGATTTTGGCAGTATAAAATAAAGTGTAATCATATCTGGATATAATATTTTGGGTAAATATCGAGCTGTGTTATGAAATTTAAACATTAAAGTAACAGACATGATATATATTATTGTAACAGAAATGATTCTAGAATTTATTTTTATAATACATACGTAGAATCAATATCAGACTTATATTCTAGTGCTGAGGCATGACCTGAAAGTAAAAATATGAAGTGACAGTCATTCATACTTTGAATATTGTAATACTAAAAAGAATCTAGAGGTAATATTTAGAAATTGAAACATAAAATTTTCAGTTAGAAATCGCACCAAAGGCTGTATCAAGGGTCTACATTTTCAAAATTTCCTTGTGGTGATACCCCAAACCCTAATTGCAGGAGGGGGTATCCTCCCACACCCTCCCCAAATATTGCCACTTTACAGTTTGATACATTTGCCCTTTTACCACCTGCCACAATGCCCATTTCAAAATCTGACTGCAGTTCAAAGCGGGAAGGAGCACCCCTCCCCAAACCCACCCTGCTACCGACCACGTAAAAATGGCTCAAACATTTTTTCAGCCCAGTCTGGGCCTGTCTGTCTACATGAATCAAAACGGATAATTGAAAGTACATAGACTTGGGGACTACTGACATGGTTTTGAAGGGGTTAACAGGTCTGAAATAGAATAAATGATGGTTTTAACTAAAAAAAGAACTGCATTTATTAATATTGGTTATCTTTTCCGAAATTGGTAGCTAGTCCGAGTAACTTCTCTTAGTTTCGAATGCGCAATTTTCCTGTGAGTGTAAACATTCATGACACTATATATTGACACTCAGCCACATTTACATATCTTTAAATGCAAAAGTAAGTATACTTTAAATTCACATCCCTTATAATATGATTGAACAATACCTAGCGTATGACACGGTTATTGCCAGGCCCCTTATCTGTAAAATATCTCAACAGTTCTTTCGTCCATCCGTTACAAATTATATGTGGCAATCCGCGCTATAAAATTTCAATATATAAATTTTCATATTCAAATTTTATCATGTGCGAATATATACCAGCCGATAATTGCCTGTTTTGGTAATGCCGGAGGCAAATGTTTACTGGAAAAATATTTATAGTCATGGGCAGTATCTTAGTGTCACCTGTCAAATTGTAGTTTGTACTTTCAACATTTTTATTTTTGCGAACCACTCTTCAATTTTAGAGAAATATATTGGGGTTAAATACTTGTATAATGTCAATCAAAGTTTTACTAGGCATCGATTGAATGTCCATTCATCTATTTAACAAAATCTCTGTTCAGTTGGGGAAAAAAACTAAAACCAAACTGAAACTGGTAGACTATACTACCAGTACATCAATCATTAGCCGACTATCAGGCCCTTCAGGCCTTTGATTTATTTTTATTTTTGGGCAGTTCATATATTTATTTGTATATTTTGAATGATTTTTTTTATATTTTTATTATGCCCCGAAGGGAGGCATATTAGTTTTCAACTGTCCATCCGTTCGTTAGTTCGTCACAACGTTAACTTTTTGCATGAAGACACTTTACTCGCGAACCACTGCGCCCAGGTCCTTCAAACTTCACATGCTGATAGTACTTATTGAGTACACGACCCCTACTGACTTTGGGATCACCAGGTCAAAGGTCAAGGTCACAGGGGCCAATGTTAACTTTTTGCATGATGGCACTTTACTCGCGAACCACTGCACCCAGGACCTTCAGACTTCACATGCTGATAGTACTTATTGAGTACACGACCCCTACTGACTTTGGGGTCACCAGGTCAAGGTCACAGGGACCAATGTTAACTTTTTGCATGAAGGCACTTTACTCGTGAACCACTACACCCAGGACCTTCGAACTGCACATGCTGATAGTACTTATTGAGTACACGACCCCTACTGACTTTGGGGTCACCAGGTCAAAGGTCAAAGTCACAGGGGCAAATGTTAACTTTTTGCATGAAGGCACTTCACTTGCGAACCATTGCACCCAGGACCTTCAAACTGCACATGCTAATAGTACTTATTGAGTACACGACTCCTATTGACTTTGGGGTCACTAGGTCAAAGGTCAAGGCGCTGCTGGGGGCATTTGTCACCATTAGTGACAGCTCTTGTTTACTGTAGGCTTACTTATTTTAGCGGTGTACTAATAACAGCGCTTTTAGCGCTATCGCACGTGCGCTAATTCATGTCCGCGCATTAATTTGTCCAAGCATTTTCATGTACATTTTCATTTGATGATGTTTTCTTCGAACTTTTGCAAATAATTACTCTTGAGAGTTTGCACTAGTTACACTGCTTGCTAATATTTTAAGTTTCGAATGATATTCCTGTTTATTGTTCATATTATTATTTTAAATATATGATCATACAAAATAAAATATTTAAGCTTGTAGTTTGTGTTTTTTCTCGCTTGATCAAGTTGTTATCGATTTCCGTATCACCTTCGGGCAAGTCCGTTGTTGCAGTCGCTCGTTTACGGAGAGGTGTGAACGTTTGTATTAAGACACAATGCATGTAGGACAAAGGGGATTCAATGATTAAAATGTGTGACAATCTCGTTTTATTTCAGCAATTATAACTAGCATACAGAATATAAAACACACAGATTGTTATAATTAAATACGAGAAGAGATTTACGGTATAACACTTAAGTAAATAATTTCAAATAAATCGTACTTTCTTTAGCCCGCTAACAGTGAAAAAGGTTGATTTCATTATCAGTATGACGTATAATAACAGCAGAAACAAATTACGTAAAAGTTGCCGAAGGTTAGGTTTATTTCCGAAGATTTTCGTGAATCTCCGTATATCTCCGAGACCCTCATCTCGGACAGTGCTAAAATTAGAAATTAGCGGTCTCGCGAGAGCGCTAATTCACGTCCACGCATTAATTAGATATTTCACCAAAAATTGAGTTTGCGCTAAATTTTTGCAGCGCTAATAAATGTACGCCTACAGTAATATTATAGATTATTATGCCCACACCACTGTGGTGGAAGACATATTGAATTACTCCTGTCTGTGTGTGTGTGTGTGTTCGTGTGCCTGTCTGTCACAAATCTTGTCGCGCTCTATGTCGAACATTTCTCATCAGATTTCACCAAACTTGAACAAAATGTGTTTGCCAGTAAGTCCTCGGCCAAGTTCGATAACTAGCCAAATCTGCCCAGTCACTTCAGAATTATGGCCCTTGAATTACCATAAATACTGATGCTAGTGATACAGGTCTTGGTGCATGGTTGAATGAGATACATAATGGAGAAGAAATGCCAATCTAGATGATTAGGCAGTTGTTGGAGACATGCACTTTTCTCAAAAGCAGCTCTAGTTTAAGTTAGAGAATGCCAAATTTGGTAAACTTTTAATGCTTGCTTCTTACACCGTTTTATCTGGTAATTATAAAACTTTTTTTAGAAACTAAAATTTGCTGTTGTCAGCATAAAATACTAATATTTTTGCCAAATCTTCACATATTAAAAAAAAAAAGATTAAATATTTCCTTCCATATTTTAACTTGCGTTGAAGCCTTAATTTTTAGCTCACCTGTCGCATAGTGACAAGGTGAGCTTTTGTGATCACCATTCGTCCGTCGTCAGTCTGTGCGTCTGTGCCCGCGAAATGATGGTTAAGTGACTTCATAACGGTACTTTCTCTTTGAAGTCATTCATTTCGTTCTGTTTATGTGACCTTTCTCACATGTCACAAAGTGACAATGTGAGCTTTTGTGATCGCGCAGCGTCCGTCGTCCATCGTCCGTGCGTGCATGCGTCCGTCAGTCCATGCGTAAACTTTTGCTTGTGATCACTCTAGAGGTCACATTTTTCATAGGATCTTTAGGAAAGTTGGTCAGAATGTTCATCTTGATGATATATAGGTCAAGTTCGAAACTGGGTTACCTGCGGTCAAAAACTAGGTCAGTAGGTCTAAAAATAGAAAAACCTTGTGACCTCTCTAGAGGCCATACTTTTCAATGGATCTTCATGAAAGTTAGTCAGAATGTTCACCTTGATGATATCTAGGTCAGGTTTGAAACTGGGTCAACTGCGAACAAAAACTAGGTCAGTAGGTCTTAAAATCGAAAAACCTTGTGACCTCTCTAGAGGCCATACCCTTGAATGGATCTTCATGAAAATTGGTCAGAATATTCACCTTGGTGATATTTAGGTCAAGTTCGAAACTGGGTCACATGCCATCAAAAACTGGGTCAGTAGGTCAAATAATAAAAAAAACCTTGTGACCTCTCTAGAGGCCATATTTTTCATGGGATCTGTATGAAAGTTGGTCTGAATGTTCATCTTGATGATATCTAGGTCAGATTCGAAACTGGGTCATCTGCGGTCAAAAACTAGGTCAGTAGGTCTAAAAATAGAAAAACCTTGTGACCTCTCTAGAGGCCATACTTTTGACTGGATCTTCATGAAATTTAGTCAGAATGTTCACCTTGATGATATCTAGGTCTAGTTTGAAACTGGGTCACGTGCCCTCAAAAACTAGGTCAGTAGGTCAAATAATAAAAAAAACCTTGTGACCTCTCTAGAGGCCATATTTTTCATGGGAATTGTATGAAAGTTGGTCTGAATGTCCATCTTGATGATATCTAGATCAAATTTGAAACTGGGTCAACTGCGGTCAAAAACTAGGTCAGTAGGTCTAAAAATAGAAAAACCTTGTGACCTCTCTAGAGGCCATACTTCTGAATGGACCTTCATGAAAATTGTTCAGATTGTTCAACTTGATGATATCTAGATCAAGTTCGAAACTGGGTCACGTGCCGTCTAAAACTAGGTCAGTAGGTCAAATAATAAAAAAACCTTGTGAACTCTCTAGAAGCCATATTTTTCAT
>NW_026460496.1:0-2370 GCF_021730395.1 Mercenaria mercenaria | reverse complement strand
TTTAAATAACCATATTTTCTATAATATTAAATTTTTTTAAAACGCGGGTAATTTGTATACAATTTTAAGTTTTTATTTATAATTTTACCGTGTCGAAAAAAGATATTTAAAAGTTCTTATAATCTGTTTTTTAATTCCCCCTTTGTGAAATTTTAAACCCAGTACCCTTAAATGAAACAAAACAAAAAGGTACTTATAATCATAAACCAAAATGTATTGGTAAAAGGTGTAATTTTAAAAAAAATAGAAAATATGGGTTTAATTTTGATACGCATGGTTCCCTTTAAGGAAAAAGGGTAAAAATATGACAGTGGTATTTGTTTAACAATTGTATAACTAGTAAATACATAATTTTACAAAAAGTAATTTAAATGTAAAAATATAATACGCAACACTTTGGTATGTTATTTTTTTTACATTTGAACAATATTGTGAAAATTCACTGGTAATTGCAAAATTCTTCAAGAAATTTAAATGTAATTATAAAATCAGTAACTCATGGGTTAAGTTTTAGCTGTATCCTACAGTGCGTCAATTTTTATAATTTTAGCTAATTTCTTACCCCGATTGTGCTTAAATCTATTTTAAAAAGAATCAAAATTTTTTCAAAAACATTTTCTGATTTTGAGCTAAGCAATATATTAAATTTTTTTATATTTTGGTAAAACCCCAATTTTTACTGGAATTGTTCTCTTTTAAATGATAAGCTTTACAAATTAAAAAAAAAGAAATTCGGATAATACATTTTCCCCCTCCTGACATATTTCCCAAAGTTTTTCCCCTCTCTAGGGATTTTCTTATTTTTTTTTCCTCTTTCTATACCAAGATCATGGTTTGATATTTTAAATTTTTGGTAATGCACTGCGAAATTTTCTTTATTTAAAATTTAAGATTTTCTTATGTTAAAAATTTGTTTTGAAACGCTTAACACGAATTTGAGCTGCTTTTTAATTTTTGCTGTCCAACTTGGAGAAATTGGTCTTTTAGTTTTGCATAAATACTTGTATAATTGCTTTTATCACTTCATATGATTGTGCCAAAACATAGCCAAATCCATTTTGGTAAGAGGTTTTGATTTCAGATGCCCAGTTGTTTGCCCTTTTGACGTCCATATGTAGTAAATATGGAAAATTTTTAGCTCACCTGTCCAAAGTGAAAGGTGAGCTTTTGTGACGCGCGGCGTCCGTGTCGTCCCCCCGTCCGTCCGTGGTCGTCCTTTTAAACTTTTTTTGTGCCCCCTCTAGGGCCATTTTTCTGGGATTTTAGAAATTTTTGTAAGAATTTTTCCTTTGATGATATCTGGGTCAAGTTCAAAACTGGGTCAGGCCCGGTAAAAACTGGTCAGTAGGTCTAAAAATAAAAAAACCCTTGGCCCTTTCAGGGGCCCAACTTTTTAAGGGATCTCATGAAAGTTGGTCAGAATGTTTACCTTATGAATCTAGGCAAGTTCAAAAAGGGGGTCAGTGCGGTAAAAAAACTAGGTCAATAGGTCAATAATAGAAAACCCTTTGGACCTTCTAAGGTATATTTTTCAGGGATCTGAGGGAAAATTTAGCAAATGTTCATTTGTGATATCTAGGTAAAGTTTGAACTGGGTCTAGCCAGCCCCCAAAACTAGGTAGTAGGAAAATAAAAAAAAAACCTTGTCCCCTCAGTAGAGGTCAATTTTTAATGGGATCTCATGAAAATTGGTCAAAAAGTTATCTTGATGTATCTAGGTAAAGTTCGAAATGGGTAAACTTCAGTCCAAAACTAGGTAAAATGGTTTTAAAATAGAAAATCCTTGTGACCCCCCTAGAGGTCTATTTTTCAATGCATCTTTATAAAAATTTGGTCGAATGTTCACCTTATGATATCAAAGTCAGATTTGAAAACTGGGCAGTGCCATAAAAAACTAGGTCGTAGGTCAAAAAATAGAAAACCTTGTGCCCCTCTAGACCCCATTTTTTCAGGGGAACCTGTAAAAAAGTTGGTCTGAATTTTCATCTTGATGATATCTAGGTCAAGTTCGAACTGGGTCAGTTTTAGTAAAAACTGGGTCAGTAGGTCAAATAAAAAAAACCTTGTGACCTCTGTAGAGGCATATTTTTCATGGGATCGCATGAAATTGGTCAAAATGTTCCCCTTGATGATTCTGGTCAAGTTTGAAACTGGGCCCCGTGGGGTAAAAATGGTAGTACTCAATAAAAAAAAAACCCTTTGTGACCTCTTGGGGCCATTTTTTAATGGGATCTGTAAAAAATTGGTCAGAATTTTCATCTTGATGTATCTAGGTCAAGTTCGAAACTAGGTCAACTGCGTCCAAAACTAGGTCAGAGGTCTTAAAATAGAAAATGTTTGACCTCCCTAGAGGCATATTTTTAATGGATC
>NW_026460495.1:0-23800 GCF_021730395.1 Mercenaria mercenaria | reverse complement strand
CCCGGACATTATTCTATTTAAAAAAGTTACTCTTTCCGTGTAAAACACCGGCTCCTAAAAAGACTTTCGACGATAATATTTATTAAAAAGTGATCCCCACCAAACATAACGGACAATTTTACTAGATCTACAACTCTAATACCCTCCATTGCCAATGGTTAACATTTTGATTCTTCTACTACTACTGGTGCCGCTATTTCTATTGCTATTACTACATGTACTTCTTCTTCTTCTACTACTACTACTACTACTACTACTACTACTTCTACTACTACTACTACAACTGCTACTACTGATACTACTATACCTGCTTCCACTAATACGTCTTGTACATCTACCTCTTCTTCTCCTGCTGCTGTTGTTGCTGTCACTTATTCCTCTGCTACTGCTGCTGCTGCTGCTGCTGCTGCTGCTGCTGCTGCAACTGCCACTACCACTGCCACTACTACTGCCACTACTACTACTACTACTACTTTCGAGATAGACCCTAACATTTTCATTGATAGAAATACATTAAATAAAGTCTCGAAATTGATTTCCAAGTCCTTGAAATTAACAAAAATGATTTCACAAATGTGCAATGTATGATAGTTTTGCTAATATCAATAACAGAAATTTTACTATTTAATTCAAAGTTGTGATCCGCAAAGAATGTCAACTCTTGCCTTGGGCTAGTACTTTAAAGCAGAGATATTTATTAGTTTACTTCCCTTGTAATTACACAATAGAGTAGAAAACGAAAACGGTTTAAGACACAATATTATGCATTTTTGCACGACAAAATCGTTTAGGATTTATTAATATGTGTTTGCTTTACCCCTGAAACACTGGTTCCTATGATTTTGTCAACTTACTTATGGTAAAAATTAACTTTTAACAAGCCGATAATAAAATGAAATACCAGTAAGTATTTTATAGTGCAGATAATACAGTTTTGCTTGTATCAAAATGTCACAATAGAAGCACTTTTGTAATACAGAACACCTGGTAGGATTAGTAAAGGTGCAATTATATTGATCTCTTTTTCCTATGCCTACGTATTGTGAATTGTTATTTTCCTGAAAAAAAATGTATACACCAAGATACAGCGTCTAGAAATAGAATCCCTTTTCCCGTTGCGGAATGCTCTGATTTCTGTGTCAAGTGATGGTATCTGGGGCAAATGGTCAAACGGAAGGACGGACGGACGGACAAGGGCAAATCTATATGCCCCCCTCCCCCGAGTAGGGGCATAACATGCAGCAATTAGGTCTTAGATACATGAGTTATCACTAAATTTGACCAAATGACCGAGGGTCGTTTTTTTATGGGAGTCAATATTCTTCGTGAGGTTCAGTTTACTTCACGTGGGGGAGTCATAGACCGGGGGGTCGAAATACTTCATTACACCGGTCGTAAGTGGTGTTGCACATTATCTGTCTTACATGTATGGAATTCAATAAATCTGAATTTGATATTATTTTTTCCGATGGCGTTATATATGTTTCCTATGAATCTCCCTATTATTAACTATCCTCGCGGGACGACAGTAAAATGTATCAGCTCGTTTGTACTCTGTCCATGAAGTCCAGTTATTGTGTTTGTTAATAGAATTCTGCTAACGCTAGTGCTAAGGGGCGCTAGAATGGTGTGCATGTCACTATCTCAGAATCATTCATTTTAATATATCTTGAGAGTACTGTATATGATCAGAAGATATAACTTCTAAATCTGTAATGCTACTAACTTCTCTTCTCTGTAAATATATATAAATTGTAACACCCATGCAGTAGTGCGACAGCATTATTATACTTTATAGATAATATTCTCGGAAATGTAATTTCATTTTACTCCGTGTGTCTGTGTGAAAGAACACCAAAAACAATACAGAACCAGTGATATATTAAAACACAAGTATTCATAAAATGTTATATTTTTCCTCCCCATAACAAATAGCCGTATAGTTGGATATTCCTATACATATACATACAATATTTCAGCTCAGTAATTCTGAAATAATTACTCCATTCATACTCTTTCCCCTTTTGAATTTATTGCATATCGGTTTTGCTTTTACTTTTACTTTTACTTTATTTAAAGAGAAAAAGAATGAAAGAAGTATACAGCTGTCCACCAGAATGTAAAATATGCTAAAGATGACCTGACTGAATTTAATTCGGTCTCGAAAATAGGTTTTTAAGCAATATGTCATAAGCGTCTTCATTTTCTCCGACAGCGCAAAATTTATATGACATATTTAGTTTATATGGGTATACGTTTTCTCCTATTAAGTTTTTTGTTATTGTTTAGAAGATACCGACTGATTGCTCGAATTTACGTTCCGACCTGACAATAATATATGTTCTGGCGCTCGAACTGTGTTGTGGCGTATGACGTACTTGTAAAAGAGATTTTTAAGCTTTTCGTCATGCTAATTAACAGGAGAATATAAAAATTACACATAAAAAGGACTTCAGCTTTTTCATCATGCTAAATAACAGGAGAATATAAAAACATAAGTTACTATTCATTTTCAGATTATTTTTAGAGTTCTGATTTAATGTACAATCACAAGCAAACCAGGATAAAAGTCGTTAAATTATTGATGTGTTGCTATGATAAAATCGGTCAATACCTATTTTAATTGTTCTGGTAGACTAGGAATTCAGCAAAATATTTACGTACCTATTTTGTTTGAAAAACAGCTTAGAAAATCATAAATACCAGTGATATGTCAAGTTATCCTAAAAACACTACAAGGACAAGACTTCCTGGTCGCATTATGCCCTTTACCATATACATTTAATATTGTGAATATTTATAAACCGTATACAGCAAATACTGCAATTACATCTACATGAATTATTAGACTGATTCATCACTTATGACTACATATGTACGAGTATGCTGTGTTACAAAACGCTTAGCTCACATATAGTTCTTTTTACGAATTTTACTCATTAACTTTTCAGTCATATTGGTCATACAACATAATATACTTCAAATTGGTCCCAATAAAAAGTCTGTTTGTTTCGTCACAGAAAGCTAAGCATTTAGGGTCTTTTCTCAGATTTGAAATGAGGTTGAAAGCTTGCTTACAACTCCCCGATACTTTATCAGTACAAGTGGCATAAATTTGGCGATATCCTTGACAATAGTACAATATATTTGTTCTGTCTATCGCCATTCCAGAGAGTCCATGTCTATATGAAACTAGACTTCTGATGTCTCTATGGTCAAAGGCTGGCATTTCTTGAATGTTTCCGTCCCATCCACTAGCATTTATAATATATAGGTTTGATTTATCTGCGTTCATTGTAATGTACAATGGATTCTTGACTCTGAGCTCAACTGATGATAAAAAAATTCCTTCCCAGTCATATTGTTCCAGCTTTGATGACATTCCGTTTCCAGTAACAGTTACAAATATTTTGTCGTTGCCTTTGGTTATACCGTAACATATCCCTTCATGTTTTATTTGTTTGTTTTCTAATGTCTCCAGTGTTGAATTTTTAGTTACAGAAAGGAAGTTCACTACTTTTCAAAGGGAGACAACTTTTTCTCAAAGATTACTTAAAATAATCGGAAAAAGTTGTTTCCCTTTGAAAATGAATGCCATTTGTACTTAAAATAATCGGGAACAGTTGTCTCCCTTTGAAAATGAATGCCATATGTAAAGAAATAATGATAAACAATTGCTGAAAACTGTGTTCCACCTTGTTATGCGAAATTTCACCACTCGCACGCTATTGCAAATGCATCAAAACGAACATGTGTAACTGTTCTTTGAAAATGGTGAGTTTTTAAAGGCGTTTAACTGTCCGGAAGTGGAGTCCCTTTAGGCAGCCCTTTTCCGGAATTCAATGTTTATATCAGTATACTGACACTTGTTTCGTAAAGTAATATACATGTTTTACATGCTCTTCAATTTTCATGTCAAACAACTCTTTCTCTCTATGATTTGTTGTTGTTTGATTTTTGTTTCTCAAGGCCTCCATCAAAACCTTAAAATTTCACATTCAATATGCGTCGAACCCTAGTGAGAGCTATAGATTATAAATAAATTATTTAAAAAAAAAAACGTTATAATGGCATGGCTTTTACCAGCAATTACCTTATATGCTGGTAATACCAGGGGCGTAGGGACGATTTGAGCAATGGGGCGGCGGAGCGGATGGGTTTTGAATGGGGTGCGGGGTGGCCCCATGAAAATAGCTAGAGTAAATTCTGCAATCTGGCTACTACTTGGACTGCTAAGTAGCTGTTAAACGTACTCGTTTTTTTTTAGTCTTTACCCCTATTTACATTTTACTGTGTTAAAACACTGTAAGGCCTAAAATGTCTTTGTAACCGGTAAAATGCAATTTTATTTTTTTATGCCCCCGAAGGGAGGCATATAGTTTTTGAACCGTCTGTCTGTCTGTCGGTCTGTCTGCAATTTTCGTGTCCGGTTCATATCTTTGTCATCGATGGATGGATTTTCAAATAACTTGGCATGAATGTGTACCACAGTAAGACGACGTGTCGCGCGCAAGACCCAGGTCCGTAGCTCAAAGGTCAAGGTCACACTTAGACATTAAAGGATAGTGCATTGATGGGCGTGTCCGGTCCATATCTTTGTCATCGATGGATGGATTTTCAAATAACTTGGCAGAATGTGTACCACAGTAAGACGACGTGTCGCGCGCAAGACCTTGGTCCGTAGCTCAAAGGTCAAGGTCACACTTAGACGTTAAAGGATAGTGCATTGATAGGCGTGTCCGGCCCATATCTTTGTCATCGATGAATGGATTTTCAAATAACGTGGCATGAATGTGTACCACAGTAAGACGACGTGTCGCGCGCAAGACCCAGATTAGTAGCTCAAAGGTCAAGGTCACACTTAGACGTTAAAGGATAGTGCATTGATGGGCGTGTCCGATACATATCTTTGTCATCGATGGATGTATTTTTAAATAACTTGGCATGAATGTGTACCACAGTAAGACGACGTGTCACACGCAAGACCCAGGACCGTAGCTCAAAGGTCAAGGTCACACTTAGACGTTAAAGGTCATTTTTCATGATAGTGCATTGATGGGTATGTCCGGTCCATATCTTTGTCATTCATGCATGGATTTTAAAATAACTATGCATGAATGTGTGACACAGTAAGACGACGTGTCGCGCACAAGACCCAGCTCCGTAGGTCAAAGGTCCTAAACTCTAACATCGGCCATAACTATTCATTCAAAGTGCCATCGGGGGCATGTGTCACCCTATGGAGACAGCTCTTGTTTAATTTTATTTTTATTAAGTGACACTTTTCGGAAATTATTTTTGTGTCCAAAACAATAAATACAGATAAAGAGGTTATGCCTTTAGAGCATCAGTAAGTTGGTTTTTAACATCACTGACTATGTTTAAACATAAAAGTGCAATTTTGCAACTTTGTTAAAAAGTTGAAATATTATTCTCCAAGGCCATAAAAACATTCAGGGTCAGGCCAAAAATTTAGGGTAGGTCGGAATACCGGAAACGAACAATTTTTACGCCTAATGGTTGCACGATGTTAGATACGGACAATGTTTTGCCAGGGTAGAACCAGTAATGTCTAAGTAGGGGATTGAGCAGAATACTCATCATAGTGAATCCATAGAAATACGCTGAAACCATTGAGGGTTGAATGAACGGAGTTAATTCATGGTTCTTTTTTTACCGAATAATCCTTTGGAAACGCTAAATTGCGGGGCTAATTGGGCTTTTCCATTTATATGTAGAAGCTGCAATACTTGTTAATTAACTAACTAATTATATCAAATTTATGAGGATTTTTCTACATTTAATGCGTTGAATTTATTTATTACGATTGGTTTCTTGGTATTTCAAACAGTATGTTTAAGTGTCAAAAATATTTAATTTTATATACTACTATGTGTTGTATTACTTAGTATATAGTAGTATATGTATATTGATTACCGGACATCTAGACTCCGGGATCTAGAGGTGGCTACCGGACCCCTAGCCATTTCCTTAACAAGATTGTGTGTATTAACAGTACTGTGGATTAGGTTTAAAATAGAACACACTGTATACATGTACATAAAAAACACAGTATAAATGTGTACTTGCTTTTTTAAAAACAACTTTACTTTTAATTATGAATATATTTCTACATGCGAACTGAATTTATATATTTAGTAAAGTTAATAACATTTGATGAGGATTTTATATCTAAAGATAAAATAATTTAGTTTGATATCTTTAAGTACTTTTAAGTTTAAACTCAATTTCGATGAAAGCTTTAAGTGAATAATTCTCTGTGTAGCCACCTTGAAAATATACACTAGTAGCATGAGGGTGTTGCATATTTCATTACCTTCCATAAACGACTAAATCAAACCGAGTCTGCTGTCACTGTGGTTGCACACAATCCAGACCTATTCAATTTTACTGTTTTATCCACCAAATACAGAACACGGTTTTTCATGAATTGTAGCTTTAAATTTAACGGGCTTTCCGCGTCATAGGTAGCATCTAGTTTCATATTTACTTGCATTTCACAATAGATTTTAAATTTTACGTAACGACGTACGAACACACATTGGCAAAGAGGTTATTTGTAATGAATATGCATGAATCCAAGATGACGGCGCCAAACTGGTAATCGAATGTCTTTGACAGTACCCTTGTATACATTACCTGCTCAGTCAAGTGTGAAATGTTGACCATAAGTGCTCCTTTTCAAAAGAAGGAACAATAAATAAATAATGTATGCACAATAATAAATGAAAGAATAGTTTCTGTCTATAAAGTTTTAGTGCATGTAAATGGCTGACCTATTATTGTCGTATTGTTGTTCATAAACACACTTGAACTAATAATACACTCTCGTGAAATCTTATTTATGAGAACAAAACAAACCACTGGAGCTGATATTTAACTAATTTTTTTTTTCAAAGTATAAAACCTCATCATCGCAAACAAAACAATATGTATATTATTAAAGAACAAAGGTATTTATTTCAGAGAAATATAATTACATATTTTTATTCAATCACTTAATTACATTGGGGGGGCCTCCGTGGCCGAGTGGTTAGGGTCGCTGACTTCAAATCACTTGCCCCTCATCGATGTGGGTTCGAGCCTCACTCGGGGCGTTGAATTCTTCATGTGAGGAAGCCATCCAGCTGGCTTACGGAAGGTCGGTGGTTCTACCCAGGTGCCCGCTCGTGTTGAAATAATGCACGGAGGGGCACCTGGGGTCTTCCTCCACCATTAAAGCTGGAAAGTCGCCATATGACCTATCCTGTGTCGGTGCGACGTTAAATCCAACAAAACAAACAAACAAACTTAATTACATTGAGCCTTAATCTTTTAGTTCGTTTTCTTTCAACTTGTTCATAAGAAATCAGATAAGAATTGAATATTTAAGTAACAAAAGAGAAGATCTTTAAATTACCAATAACAATTAAACAAGAAATTCACGTAATTTGACTATCTGAAACATGTAAGACAATTGGATACAGTCATGTTAAGCAGAATAAAACGAAAGGTGGTATGGATCTTGATGCATGTCCGCAAAATAGGGAAGTCCTCAAAAAAATGCCATGGTTGAAAGCGAACTGTCCATAGGTAGTTGAACAATCGGTGGAGTCATGATATTTTCCTCTTGTTTGCATTTTGTTTCCACACTTCTCCTCCTTACACTAAGCTACAGTTGGGTTGGAAAATAACCGAAAACAATATAATTGCTTGGAGCCACAGCTCATGCCAAAAAATGAGTAAATATTGGATTAAGGTGTGTGATTATCATAAATGGGTGTGACATTTACGTGTATTCCGAGTATACTCATTAATTTTTTAAGCAATGACTCATATGTATACTGAATAGTGTGCTTACTTTTTCGGTCTTGATATATGCTAGCATATGTTTTCAAAATATTATCTTCTTTTCTTTTCGTTCACAGTACAGTATATACATCAATGTCATTTCCATCTTTTCCAACAAAAAGTGTGTCTGTTGGATTGAAATATGCCAAACATTTTGGATGAGGAGTTGCTTTCGGAAGAAGGTTTATGCGCTTTCTCTCACCCTTTTTGTTGCCAATATTAACATAATCAATGGCATAGTAGTACGAATCACAATAATACAGAGCACCGGTTTTGTCTACAGTCATCCCAATAACTTCATCTCTGCATAAACTAAGTGTATTTAATTGTCGCATATTTTGTCTGGATAGTTCTGTAATATGTCTTTCCCGAGCGTTGTCTGAAATATATAGTGTTGTCTCATCTGCATTCAATATTACGTACAGTGGTTTCCAAGCGCCGAGCTTTACTGAGGTCGTCAACTGTCCGTCTAGGTCATACTGTTCAAGCTTTGCTGATTGTCCACCGCCTACCATGACAGTAACGAATATTTTGTCATTGGAATTTGTAATTCCGTAGCATTTTCCATTAACTTTTATATGTTTCTGTTGCAATTTCTCCAGGATTGCGTTTTCAATTACAGATAAAAAATGAACATTTTCAGTCTCGGGTACAGTAATGGCCACTAATTGCTTGCCTGGTTTGAGGAGAGTGATATCCCACGGAGCTGATTCGTATTTAACTTTGGACATGATCGTACCTTCCTCTGTATTAAGTAGTTTGACTGATCTATTATTGTTATCTACTAACACAAGACGGGTGTTTGATAAAACTGTAAGCCCTGTGACACAACATGTATTTTCATCGTCCACATCACCGGCATGCAAGGTAGCGACTGGGTTTGCTAATTTTGTGGCATTATCTATATCATCAAACAAACCAAAACTGACTGGTTGTGTGCTCATATTTGTAATTCCTGAATCAGGCTTGAAAGAGTACCTTCTAACTTTCAAACATTTCTCAGACTTCATTTCATTCAGATCATCCAAATTCGATTTAATCTTAATGTCCGCCGTTTTCATTGCTAGAAACAAATGGTACTTGTCACATTTCTTCTTCTCCTTGAAAAAAGATTCAAGTGTTTTAATGTCAAATGTAATAGCCTGACATTTGTTTTTGTATGGCAAAACTTTATTCAAATCTTCTACTTTTCTTTTGCACAACTGTTTGTTAAGTGAGTTGTAAAGGTCTTCGATATGCTCAAATGCAACGTCTTTCGCTCTCAACATGTTAGCCTGGGCTTCGTCATGAGTATGCTGAATGACTAAGATTTTTCTGAACTAAATTCATGGTGCCATTAGCATCATCAGCTAGCCTACATATTTTACTTTCTAAGACCCTTTCCTCTTTTTCCATATCGATTTTCTTCAAATAATCAGCTATGCTTTTCGCATCTTTGCTACACTGTTGGTGATTTATAGACAAGCACATAGAGCAGCAGAGCTCTTCGTGAGAAATACAGTAATGATCTATCACTTGACCCTCGTGAGCAAAGCATTTTTCTGGCAATTCGGTTTTATTCGGCTTGGATAAAGACTTTTCTGGCAGATCCTGCTCTCTCACAATATGTTCCCGTGTCGCTGCCAATCTTCTATGAGCTTTATGACAGTGCTTACACAAATACTCATTGCATTCTTCACAGTAACTTACAGCAATAATATGTTCACTTTCGACCTGACAGGGATCACAAAATATTTCTAATTGTTCATCCGTATTCCCGGTCTCTTTCGCGGACGCCATCAGGTTTCAGTATTCAGTCAAGAAATCATAGATTTTTAGTCTTTGCAATAGATGACATTGCAACACGAAAACGTGATATGAAAGTTAAGTGTAGCCAGTGTGTAACAGTGCCGACAATTCTTAGTTTTAAGGTTTACGTTGCATTATACGGATTCTTGTCGATATTTTGCCAACCACAGCAGGCCCATTGTTCTGAAAATATATAAAAGACAATTAGAGAAGAAAAGTAAACGGTAATGATAAAACACTTCACCCTTCAACTTGAATACAAAAGGGATGTATTTGTCTAAGCGTTATACTAAAACTTACACAGACCGCCACAACCTGACCACTAAAAGTTCGTACCCCACATGTTCTTATAGATTTTTTCATGTAAGTAGCTTTCGGACGCTCTGTAGTTCTACTCAAGTGCCCACTCGTCCCTTCATTAACGCCTGTACTGTATGACTTAAGTCATGAAAGGAAGTAGCCAAATGCCAGAAATGTAACAAATGTAAAGTAGAGTGGACAGTCTGATCCCACATGTGAACCATGCTTTACATTTTCATTACCTTTTTACCCTTATTTATATTCGAAACGTCATGACTTCGTAATGATTACAATTTATGACGAAAAAGTAAAATCGTTGAATTGCAAGGAGAATAATTTGGAAACAAATTGTGTAAAAGTGTTTTCGTAATTACTTAAAGGTAAATGCCACTGTTGCCTATATGCAAAAATTTTCCTACGGTGTATTGACTGAGAATCAAGTTTAAAACGGAAATATGTATTAAAAATCATAGGTACCCAGGCTTGATCTTGAATTATCTGCCCTTGAAAATCAGAAAATAATAAAAAATCAAATTTTCAAGGGCAGATAATTCAATATCATGGCAAGAGAACTGTGCTTTTTAATTTTTATTTCTGTTTCAGACTTCATTTGCAGTCAGTATACAAAGTTTAAAGAAATTCGGTCCATGGGAAAGACCAGGACTTTGCAGTATCATTTTGTCATGTTCATAGTTAAGGACATTTGCAACAGTCTCTATATTGACATGGGGCAAACATTTTCTTACAGACAATTTCTTCTTTAAACTTTTTTTACTGACAGAGAATTTAATCAAAAACAGAAATATGAAATAAAACAAACCATAGGAACCCAGCCTTGTTCATGAATTATCTGCCCTTGAAAATCAGAAAATTCTGAAAACATCTACTTTCAAGGGCAGATAATTCAAGATCAAGCCTGTGTACCTATAATTTTATATATTTTTGTTTTAAACTTGATTCTCAGTCAGTACACAAAGTTAAAGAAATTCTGCCCGTAGGAAAATTTTTGCCCTATATACATATAGGCAACTGTGGCATTTACTCTTAAGACGTCAATGTTTTACGCAATAACATCAGATATATACTATATATTAAGTATTTACTAAACAGATGAAAAGACTGAAACAATGCACCTTTCGTAGACTCCTTACTTCTGTGACTAATTTCCATGCATGGCTATTGATAACTTACATTAAGTAGTGTTAATACACTATGTAATTTAATCATATTTCATTGCTTTCTTCACATGGCAATACAAATTTACAAGATATGCTGGAAAATGCATAGATATACAGATTATACATAAAAGCAGAAGGATGGGGCACAAGTTCTAAGCACATTTAATAGGGAGCTGGCCCTTCCCTAATAGCCATACTGATATTAACAGTTTGAGCATTATTTTCTTTGTATTTTTGCAACATTCAGATAAATGATGAATAAGGAATATTTGATATAATAATCAAGTTAAAAAATACATAATACGAAAAATAAGAATAAAGAAATATACAAAGAAGAAGGAATAGAATATAATAAAAAATTAAAAGCTTTTTCGAAATTTTGATCAAAAACTACCTGTCGATTTTCCCGATGTAGGTCAGTGCATTTTACTGTTTATTTCTTTTTTTTTCAAAAATTAAAAACGAAATGAAAATTACGTAGCGGGTTTTTCCTTTTTCCCTCGTAGATGGGTTTTTTAAATTTTTAAATAATAAAGGAATATAAATAAAAAAAAAAAAATTGGGGTAGTTTTAACATTGATTTTTCGTTGTCAATATTTTTTAATATCAGTTTAAAACATTTATACCCCCATGAATAAAAATGTTGTTTTAGGGGTTTTTTATTTTTTGAAAACAAGACTATTTGAAAAAAAATTTTTGGAAATTTTTTTCATTTTCATTACTTTTATCAGACTGCAAAGATACCCGAGGTTTAATAAACAAGGCAAGAAAGTGCACGAGAAATTGAATTTTTTGAACAGAGCAAATACTGTTTTAAATTTTAATGTGTGTTAAAAATAACAAAACAATTTTTACCATAAAAAGTGACGGGGACCAAAGCATATTTGCACCAAGATAGAAAGTCACAGGTTAGGCGTTCAATATTTGGGAAAACCGAAAGTAAAACATAAATTAGTGCGCTGGTGTTCCAAAACGACTAGTAAAAAAATTTATACTTTTATTGGTATAAAAGGCCGGATCCGGGCCGGCCCGGGGGGGCTCGTCCCCCTCCCATCCCCCCAGGATGAGAAGGGGGCCCTACCCATCAAAGAGGGGCCCCCCTACAAAATTTTGGGCAAAGGAAAAATAAAATTTTTAAAAATTAAAGGGTTTGGACTTTTCGAAACCCCGGTAAAGGGGGAAGGGCGTCCCTAAAAATTTAAAAAGCGGGGGCGTGTTCGTTCAGCTTTAATTAGGGGGGAATAATGTGGTTGTATTAATTCAAAGGTACAGTTTTGATAATTTTAAAAAAAACCCAAATTAATCCGTCGAATTTGAACAAACCTAAAAAAAACCTTTATCAACTATTCCCAAAAAAAAATAAATTTTAAAACATCCATTCTTTTAAAAAAACAGTGCATCCCCCCCCCTTAAACAATTTTATCATGTATAATCAATTGAAATGATTCGAATAAGTAGATATTGGGACTCAACACTTCATTCAGATTCTAAGAAGCCCAGTGCTAAAATTTTTATATTATAATATTTTTATATATTATATATTTATATATATATTATATAATATTATAATATATTATTATATATAAAAATAACTATTTTTATATGTTTAAAACCTTTTTAATTGTTTCAAAATTAATATTCTGTCTATTTTAAAATAAAGGCCCTCCAGATTTTTTAGCAAAAAACGCCATAAAATTTTTTTAAAATCCGGAAATAAATTCTACTTTTAAAAAGAGTTTTAAATGTTTTTTGAAAAATTTTTTTTACGGAAACACATAAATTTTTTTGTTTTTACAAATTTTTTACGGGAAAGAAAGCTTTTTGAAAGTTTTACTCCTTTAAATTTTCTTAATTGTAGATATCTAATTTTGAAATTTTAAAAATCAATTTTCCGTTAATAGTCTGCCCAAAAATTTTGGGGAAAATGTCTTTTTTGCCGCGGCGGTTCGGGGTTTCCCGACGCGGACAAGTTTTTTTTTGATTTGGTTTTAAAAAATTTTTTTCAAAAACAAAAACTTTCTTAAATTATATGAGCAAACTTTTTTTGAAAAAAAGATTATCTTTTCAGCAAAATCTCTTTAAAATTTTCTTTAAATGAAAGGAGTAGGTAATATATGTAAGTTTTACAAATACCTTTGAAAAAGTGGTTTTTTTCTGTTACATATATAACGAATCCCCAAAAGCCTCGAAACAAAACCCTCCATGTTTTGATGTCTGAAAACTTAAAAATTTGGGAGGGCGAATAAAACACCAAGTGATGCCCCCCTCAAGGGGATGTCGGCTTAAAATGTAATAGTATGCATGTGCAAAGTTTAACAGATACCCCCTTTTTTAACGGATGTGGGCCCTTACTTAAGAATGGGGTGACACAAAAAACCCCAAAGTGATGTCCTGAAGGGAATGTGGGGCTTATTGATGCTAATGTATGCATGTGCAAAGCTGAAAAGATCCCTCCTTCAACGGATGTGGGCCCTTCCCCTAGATTAGGATGAAAATAAAACTTCTGTGATGCCCCCCTCAACGAGATGTGGCGTATTAAACTAATAGTATGCTGTGCAAAGATGTAAACAGATACCCCCCTTACGAGATGTGGGGCCTTTTTACTTAAGTAAAAGAGGAGGAAAAAAACACCAAAGTGATCTCCCCGAACGGATGTGGTTAATTTAATTTAAATAGTACGCTGTGCTAACCCTTAAAAGAGATGTCGACCTTCCCCTCGATTTGACTTACGAAAAAAACAAAAAAGACCCCTCCCTAAACGAGTGTCGGTTTTATATGGAAGACTGCTGTGCAACCCGTAAGCAGTGCCCCCTGAACGAGATTCGGCCTATATTTTAAGAATAGGATGACAGAAAAAAAACCCCAAAAAGGACCCCTCCCTCAACGAGTGTGGCTATAATTTTAAATTAGTATGCATGTGCAAACCCTGTAAACAGTACCCCCTTGAACGAGATGTGGCTTTTTCTTAGTTGGGATGACGAATAAAACACCAATGTGCCCCTCCCTGAACGAGATGTCTGCCTTACTAAGTTAGGATGACAAATAAAACACCAAGTGATCCTGAACGGATGTCGGTTTCTAAAAGTTAATGGTACTGATGTGAAAACCCTTGAACAGATCCCTCCTTCTCGGATGTCTCCCTTTCTAAAAAATGGGGACGGACGAATAAAAAAATGTGTGCCTCCTGAACAAGAGTGGCTTAAAATGTAATGTACGCTGCGCACAGCCTGTAAAGATACTCCTTAAAACAGATGTCGGCCTATACTTAAAAATGGGCTGAACAATAAAACTCAATGTGATGCCCCCTGAACGAGATGTCGGTTTTAATAGTAATCGTACTGCATTCGCACAGCTGTAAACAGATACATCTTGAACGAGAATCGGTATTTTTAAGAATAGGATGAAAAAATAAACACCAATTGATGCCCCCTGAACGGAGTCTTTTTATTGTGTTTAATGTAGCATGGCAAAGATGTAAACGATACCTCCTTCAACGGATGTCGGCTATCCCAGATTAGGCTGAAGAAAAAAACACAAGGGTTTGCTCCCTCAACGAGATGTGGGCTTTTTTAATCTAATAGTACGTGTGCAAAGATGAAAGGGAACCTCCTTAAACGAGATGTGGTTTACTTAAGTTAAGATGAGGAAAAAAAACCCCAAAAGTGATCCCCCCCTAACGAGATTTTGGGTTTTTTAAATGTTAATAGTACTGAGTGCAAACCCTTGAAGAGATGTCGACCTATACCCTCGATTATGACTTACGAAAAAAACAT
This sequence comes from Mercenaria mercenaria, assembly GCF_021730395.1. Taxonomy (NCBI): domain Eukaryota; kingdom Metazoa; phylum Mollusca; class Bivalvia; order Venerida; family Veneridae; genus Mercenaria; species Mercenaria mercenaria. The sequence goes on along the minus strand of NW_026460495.1, from coordinate 8,910 downwards.
CAATGTGCCCCCCTCCTGAACGAGATGTCGGCAATAATGTTTATGTACTGCATGTACAAAGCTTTAAAAACAGATCCCTCCTTAAACGAGAGTGGCTAACTTAAGAATAGGACTAAAGAATAAAACACCAAAGGATCCCCCCTCAACGAGATGTCGCTTATTAATGTTAATAGTATGCATGTGAAAATTGTAAACAGATCCCCCCTTTAAACGGGATGTCGGCCTTACTTAAGTTTAGGATGACAGAAAAAAAACCCAAATGTGATCCCCCCTGAACGAGATGTTGCCTATATTTAAGTATAGGATGACAGAATAAAACACCAAAGTGATCCTACGAGTGTGGCTTTTAAATGTTTTGGTACTGCTGGAAAAGCTGTAAACAGATACCTCCTTCGCGAGATGTCTCCCTTGCTCAAAATAGGACTGAAGAATAAAAACCTTTGTCCCCCCTGAAAAAGATGTCGGTTTATTTTTTGTAATGTACTGCAGGCAAACCCTGTAAACAAAACCCCCTTGAACGGTGTCGGCCTTTATTAAAGAATGGATGACAAAATTTAAACATAATGTGATCCCTCCCTGAACGGATTTGGTTTATTATAGTAATAGTACTGCATGGCACAGCCTGAAAGATAATCCTTGAACGGATGTGGGCCCTATATTTAGATAGGATGACACAATAAAAACAAATGTGATGCCTCCCTGAACGAGATGTGGGCTTTTAAATAGTAATAGTACTGCATGCGCAAAGCCTGTAAACAGTCCCTTAAACGAGATGTCGGCCTTTATTTAAAAATAGGACTGACCAAAAAAAAAAGTGAGCCCCCCTGAAGGATGTCGGTTTTTAATGTAATAGTACGCATGGCACAGCCTGAAACGATCTCTTGAACGGATGTCGGCCTAACCTAAGTAGGTGACCAGTAAACCCCAAAGTAATCCTTGCCCCCACGAGAGGGCGGTTTTTAAATTTAATGGTTCTGCTGCACAAAGCCTGAAAAAGATACCCCCTTGAACAAGATGTCGGCTAACTTAAAAATAGGACTGGAGAAAAAAAAACCAATGTGATCCCCCCCTAAAACGAATGTCGGCAAATCCGGTAATGTTAATTAGTACTGATGAAAAAGCATCAAACGAACGTCGTTGCGAGATGTGGGCCTATATTAAAAATGGACTGACAGAAAAAAAAAACCCAATGGGGGCCCCCCTGAACGAGATGTGGGCAATAATGTTAATAGTATGCATGTACAAAGCAAAAAACGATATGTTAACGAGGGGTCGGCTTAATTAAGAATGGGGACTGAAAAAAAAAAACCCAATTGATCCCCCCGAAGAGATGTCGGTTTTTAATGTTATGGTACGAAAACCCTGAAAACGTACCCCCTTCTGCGCTGTCTCCCTTAACTCAAGAATAGGATTGGCAGAATAAAAACCCATGTGATGCCTCCCTGAAAAAGATGTCGGCTTATTAATAGTAATGTACTGAGGCACACCCTGTAAACAGATCCCTCCTTGAAGAGATGTGGGCCTACCCTTAAGAATAGGTGCACAGTAAACAAAAAGTGATCCTCCCCACGGATGTCGGCTTTTAAAATGAAAGGGAATGCATGCGCAAAGCCTGCAACGGGCCTCTTGACGAGATGTCGGCCTATTTTAAGAAAGGACTGAAAAATAAAGTCAGTGTGATGCCTCCTGAACGAAAAGACGTTATTAATGTTATTAGTACTGATTGAAACCCTGTAAAAGATCCCTCCTTGAACGAGATGCGACATATACTTAGTGGGCTGACAGAATAAAATACAATGTAAGCCCCTGAAAGGAAGTCGGCAAATTGTTATAGTACTGTATGTGCAAACCCTTTGAAACAGATCCCCCTTAAAACGAGAGTCGGCCTTACTTTAATATGGAGACAGAAAAAAATCCCAATGTAATGCCCCCCTGAAGAAAAGTCGGCAAAAAATGTTAAAGTACTGTGGAAACCTGAAAAACAATACCCCCTTAAACGGGGTCGGATAACTTAAGAATAGGATGACAGGAATAAACAAAATTTGACCCCTCCCTAAACGAGATGTCGGTTTTAAGTTTTTTGCGAAAAGCTGAAAACAAATACCTCTTGAACAGATTGGGCCTATTTTTAGTTTGGAATACAGAAAAAAACTCAGTGTGACCCTCCGAACTAGATGGGTTAATATAATTTTAAATAGTAGCATGCCAAACCCTGTAAACAGTCCCTCCTTCAACGGTTGTCACCCTATATTTTAGTTTTAGGGGACAGAAAAAAAAAAAATTGTGTTTGCCCCTTGAACAGATGGGCTTTTTAAATGTTCATAGTACTGCATGTGCAAAGCCTGTAAACGATACCCCCTTAAACGAGATGTGGGCCAAACTTAAGAATGGATGACATGTACCCCAAAAGTCATCCCTCCCCACGAGGTCGGTTATTAAGTAATGGTACTGATGCACAAACCTGCAAAAAGTGCCCCCTTAAACGGGATGTCGGCCTATCCCTAAAACGGCTGACAAAAAAAAACGTCACTGTGATGCCTCCCTGAACGAGAAGACAGCTTTTAAATTTTAAATAGTATGCAGTGCAATCTGTAAAAAGTACCCCTTGACGAGAGTGGGCCCTATATTAAAAAAGGACTGACAGAAAAAACCCAATGTGATCCCCCCCCTGAACGGATGCCCCCTATACTTAAAAATAGGACTGACACATAAAACCCATGTGATGCCTCCTGAACGGTTTTGTGGTTATTAATAGAAATCTTACGCTTCGCACACCCTTTAAAAGATACTCCTTGAACAAGATGTCGGGTTATTTTTGAATAGATGACACAGTAAACCCCAAAAAGGCCCCCCCTGCACGAGAGTCGGTTTTTAAATGTTAATGGATGCATGCGAAAAAGCTGCAAACTCCCTCTTGAACGACAGTCGCTTACATTTGGTTCAAAACGGAAGATGAAACCCCAAAGGATTATAGTATTGCTACTCAAGCCCGTAAAAGTGCCTCCTAAAACAGATGTCGGCCTTACTTTAGAAAAGGGACTAAAGAATAAAACATCAATGTGATCCCCCCTCAAGAGAAGTCGGTTTTTTAAATATTAATGTCAGCATGTACAAAGCATGTAAACAAACCCCTTGAATGAGATGGGCCTTTATTTAAGTAAGGATGAGGAAAAAAAAACACCAAGTGCCCCTCCCGAACGGATGTCGGCTTATTAATGTTAATGGTTGATGTGCAAAGCCTGTAAACAGATACCTCCTTGAACGCGATGTGGCCAACTTAAGTTAGGACTGAGAGAATAAAAAACCTTGTGATCCCTCCCAAACGAGATGTGGCTTTTTAATGTTAATGGTACTGATGTGCAAAGCATGTAAACGATACCTTTGAACGGATTTGGCCTATATTTAAAAGTATAGGACTGAGAGAATAAACCCCAAAATGATCCCTCCTGAACGAGATGTCGGCTTCTTAAGTTTATTTTTACTGCTGGAAAAAGCTGTAAAAGATACCCCCTTTGAACGAGATGTGGGCCTAGTTAATATAGGAGACAGAAAAAAAAGGCAAATAAAAAAAAAAAATTGATGCCTCCCTGAACGTGATGTCGGCTTTTTAAATGTTAATGGTACTGCATGTGAAAAGCTTTAACGATACCTCCTTCTGCGAGAGTCTGCCTTATCAAGAGGACTGACAAAAAAAAACCCCAAAGTGTCCCCCCTGAACGAGATGTCGGCTTTTAAAGTTAAGGACTGCTGTGAAAACCTATAAACAGTACCCCCTTTGCGGAGTTGCCTTATCAGGCGGACTGCAGAATAAAACACCAAAGTGATCCCTCCTGAACGAGATGTCGGCTTTTTAAATTTTTAATGGTCTCCTGTGCAAGAATGAAAAACAGTTCCTTTGAACGAGAGTCGCCTATATTTAAGTATGGACTGAAGAAAAAACGGCGAATAAAAAAAACAAGTGTCCCTCCCGAACGAGTGTCTTTTTAAAATGAATGGTATGAATGTGCAAACCCTGAAAACGATACCTCTTCTGCGAGTGTCGGCCTATATTTAAAGTATAGGACTGAGAGAAAAAAACACCAAATGTTTCCCCCCGAGCGGATGTGGTTTTAAATGTTAATGGTCTGCGGGAAAAGCCTGTAAACAGACACCCTTGAACGGATGGGCCCAATTTAAAGATGGATGAGAGAATAAAACACCAAAATGTCCCCCCCTGAACGGATGTCGGTTATTAATGTTAAGGTACTGATGTGCAAAGTTGTAAAAAATACCCCTTGAACGAGATGTCGACCTTACTTAGTATAGGATGCAGATAAAACGCGAATAAAACAAAAAGTGAGCCCCCCGACGAGATGTGGGCTTCTTAATTTTAAGGGTATGCATGTGCAAAGCCTTTAAACGATCCCTCTTTGCGAGATTCTCCCTAATCAAGGATCGGACTGACAGAATAAAACACAATGTGTCCCCCCCGAACGAGATGTGGGTTTTTAAGTATAAACGCGAAAAGCCCTTGTCGATACCCCCCTTGAACAAGTATTGCCTTATTTTAGTTTAGGAATGACAGAAAAAAACATCAGTGTGATGCCCCCTAAATGATGTCGGCTTATATTAATTTTAAAAAAATGCATGCGAAAACCCAAAAACGATACCCCCTTGAACGAGATGTCGGCCTATACTTAAGTAGGATGACAGAAAAAAAACACAATGTGATCCCTCCCTGAACGAGATGTCGGCAAAAAAATGTTAATTTTCTGATGTAAAAGCATACAAACAGTGCCTTTGAACGAGATGTGGGCCCCTTACTTAAAATGGATGCAAAAAAAAAAAACCCAAATGGACCCCTCCAAAACGAGATGTGGGCTTAAATTTTAATGGTAAAATGTGCAAAGCTGTAAACAGTACCTCCTTAAAAGAGATGCGGCCTATACAAAAAGTATAGGACTGAGAGAATAAAAACCCCAAAATGATCCCCCCCCTGAAGGGGTGTCGGCTTATAATTTTAATAGTACTGATGTGCAAAGCCGAAAACGAACCTCCTTGAACGGATGTCGGCCTATCTTGTTTAGGCTGACAAATAAAAAAAACAAAGTGATCCCTCCTGAACGAGTGAGGCTTATTAATACTGAACGCAAGCCTGAAAAACAGATACCCTTGAACAAGATATCGCCGATACTTTAGTTAGGAATGACAAAGACCAAAAGGTACCTATTCCCGAGATGTCGTTTAAATTTATGCTAATAATTGAAGGCCAGTCAGTAACAATCCTCCCTGAACGGATCGCGGTCTATACACAAGTATGGATTTTTACATTAAAAATATCACTTTTAATCCCGAAAAAAGATGTTCGATTTTTCCGCCCTGTCTATGAATGTGCAAGTTCCAAAAAAAATATCCCTGAAGGGGGGGTGGCTTACAGGGAAAATATAAGGAAGAATAAAAAACCAAAAAGGGTGCTTCCGCAAAGATGTCGGTTTTTCTGCCATACTTTTAAATGTTAAAGGGCCCCTTTTTAAAAAATTTCCCTTTAACCAAAGTCGGATTTTTCTTCGTTTTTGGAATTTTTTCCCAAAAAAACAAAATGGATACCTCTCTGACTAGTTGCAGATAAAATTTATGTACAAAGACATAAAAGATTTCCCCCTGAACAAAATGTCGGCTGTTTAACTTAATTTAATTTACTGCACAAATCCTGTAAACAGTTATTCCCGAGCGAGATGTCCGCCCCTTTTTTAGGTAGGAAAGATGATAAAAACACCAGAGGGTACCCCGATGAACGAGATTTTTTTTTATGCTTGAATGCCACAGCCCCAAAAAAGATAGTATAGAAACCGATGTAGGCCCATACTTCGTACAGGAATTTTTGGTAAATCTCCCGGGAAAAACTCCTTTCGCGATATTTTGGTTTATTCATGTTATGTTAAAGACGCTGGCAAAGAGCATGTATAGGCATTTGTGTCATGTACCCTTCAAACCACCCCCATGAATGTATCGGCCTAACTGTTAGTAGAATGCTGTCAAGGGGCCCCCAAATATCTTTGTGAACGAGATGTAGGTCTTTACTTAAATGCAGGGATGGGTTTTATTAAATTACCGGTGATCGTCCTTGAACGAATGTATGTTGTACAGAAATGTGCCCAAAAGTACCAAAGATCTTTCCTGAAAGGATGTCGGCCCGTATTTTCCTTAGGAATTTTGTACAAAAAAGGGAAACCCCCTTTCCCGTCGCAGCTCAATCGATGTACATTTTTCCAAAAATTTTACTTAGGGGTCTTTTGGGAAATACGAAGCGTAGTGGAGCAAGGGCATTCCTTTGTTGATGTATGTCTTCCCGGGGGACATATTGAAAACGGTTTACATATATTACTTCATTTTAATACTGTATTCTGTACAGAAAAAACACAAAAACGTTTTGCCCGTAAAAATTTTTTAATAATGTTTTTTTTGTTATAAAAAAAATTTCTTTTAAAAAATGAAAAGCGCAATGAAAATAAACAAGGGGCCTGGGCCCCGTGTCGCTCACCCGAGTTATTGTCAAAATGATTGATGTTTCAAAACCCGTCTCATTTGAAGTGCTAAGGGTATTCATTTAGATAAATAAAAAAGAGGTTATCTGTTAAATTCAGTCAATGGTCTTCCTGATTTCCAAGTCCCCTCTGTTGACATAAAAGAAATTTCAGTCAGTATCTTCATTAGTGTTACCCTTTAATTTTAAAAAAGGGGGGTGTTTACATAAAATCAGTCCATAGTTATCACCCCGTTGTCCAGTCCACTTAGGCAATAATAAATTTCAAAAAAGTTATAAGTACTTATGGTTTTTCCTTTTTTATTACAATCAGGGGAGGTTAAAAAATAAAAAATTGGAAAATCGATTTGGGTTGGCAGGTTCATCTGGAATCCAAAATTTTTTGTTGTTGAGATATTTTTGGGTTTGTACAAAAAAACCTAAAAGAAGTCTCTATATGGTGCAAAGCCAAAATAGCCAATTTTTGGACATTTTAAAGGGGGTTTAACTCTGGAATCCCTTTTGGAACTGGCAGTTCAGAGAGGAACAAAAATCTTGGGTGTCAGTTGTGGCAAGTTTGGTTTAAAAACAAATTTATAAAAAAGCTGCTTTACAAAAAAAGTCAAAAAAAGCTAATTTTGGCCCTTTTAGGGGCCTAACTTGGAACCCATAATGGGATCTGCCCGTTCCCAAAAAAAAAAACCGAATTTTGGTGACACAAGTTTGTGCAGTTTGGAAAAAACCAAATTTAAAAAATGAAGCCGCTATTGTGCAGACAAATCCAAATAGCTGATTTTTTGGGCCTTCGGGGGCCAACTTGGAACCATAATGGAATTTTGGCCAGTTCAGAAATGAAACAAAAACTTTTGGTGAACAATTTGTGTGCAAGTTTGGTTAAAATTTTAAATTAAATGAAAGCTCTTCTGCAGCAAAACCCGCTAATTTGGTCTTTCGGGGGATAACTTTGGAAACCCAAAAAGGGATCTGTGTTAAGAAAAGGGGGCAAGATCTTATGGTGAAAAGTTTTTTGCAGTCTGATTAAATTTTTAAATCAAAAAATGAAGTGTTTGGCAGACAACGTCAAAAATAGGTAATTTGTCCCTTTCTCCCCTAACTCTGGGAAAAAAATAAGGAATTTGGGCCCGTTCAAGAAAGGAAAACCCGATCTTGCGGTGTCAAATTTTGTGCAAATTTGGGAAAAAACAAATATGCAAGGTCAAAAAAGCAATTTTGGCCCTTTAGGGCCATAAACCCCGGAACCATAAGGGATTGGCCGTTCAAGAAAGGAACCCGGTTTTTATGGTGATAAAAATTGTGTGCAAAGGGGGTTTAAAAAAAATGAATGAAACCATTCGTGCAGACAAGAAATGTGGCGGAGATGGCGAGGGTGATCAGAAAGCTACCTTGTACCGTGACAGGGGAGCTAAAAAAAACCCTATTCAGTGATAAATATCTAAAGTAGTTGGCCCTATGCATGTTAGCAAATTTTTCACCAAAAATTAGTAGATACATATGTTTATAAAAAGAAATTACTGAGATTAAAATAACCTTGCTAAATTTTTTACCCAGCAAAAAAGGGTGAGCTAATTTCAGGATATGGAAAGCAGTTTTTTTTCAGAACAAAGAATTTTTTAAAGCAAGTTCAAGTCAATGTAAAAAATTTCAAAAGTAAAATTTAAAAAAATCAGTTAAGGTAGTAGATGTGTTAAAAAGTACTCCTTTTTTAAAAGTTTTTATTCCCACCCTTAAACCCACATTTACTGCAATTTCAGGGGGGGTAGGTTCAAGCCCTATGGGACCAAATTTTTTTTCCCTTATTTTCGATTTTTTTAGGAAGTTTTACTTCTTTCAAAACTTTTGGGGTTGATTTATTGTACAAAAATGGAAAAAAAAAAAAATTTGCAAGGATTTTTGCTGTTCAAAGTGAATTTACTACTTAACAGAAGGGGTAGGGAATTTCAACGAAAAATATTGGTTCAGTGGTAAAAGTTCTTTTTTGCTTCCCTTCTTTTTTTACTTTGTGGAGAATTAGGGAGGTTTTTCTTTTTCCCAAAGGAATTTTTTAATGAAGTAAGCAAATTCAAAACAGAAAAAGGATTACCTTATTTTTTCAACGTTGAAAAGATTCGTATAAAAAATCCGTTTCTTTGGGCCTTTATAAAATTTTATTCCCATTTTTATTTTTTGTTTTAAAAAGTTTAACAATGTTTGATGATTTTTATTAAAATTAAAGGGGAAAAAGAGTTCTCGCAAACTTTTTTATAGGGCCCCTCACTTTGAAATTTTTTTACTTGAGTAGAGGAGATACCCCGTTATACAAATTTAGAAAAAACGGGATGGTAAAAATTTTTTAAAAATTTGCAAAACAGTGCAAAAACGGTATCTTTAAGAAAATACCAAAAAGCAAA
>NW_026460494.1:0-2196 GCF_021730395.1 Mercenaria mercenaria | reverse complement strand
GGGGTCCATTATACTAGGGGATTTCCTGGCCCACAATTAATTATATCCTGGAGTGTTAAACCTTTCTTAGGTAATAAAGGTAACATTGCTTTGTGAATATCTAAATTACCCCCTGTACTTTTAACAAACTTTGATTTTATTTTTCCACAAGATGAACAAGTAGCCTTTATCATTTTTCTCCCGTTTTTTGTTATAACATAATGAGGATTTATATTATCAGTAAATCTTCTTTCTTTCAAACAATATATTTTATTCTGTAAACTCATCTATATCATATGTATTTAAAACTTTTTAGTTGGTTTTTACTGGGTTTGAAACCTGTGGATTTTAAATTGTCCGGCATTGGTCAGTCCTGACCGAGGGTTAAAAGGTCAAATGAGGTTAAACCAAAGGTTTTCATTCGGTTTAACTAAAGATTTAAAAGATTTTTAGGGTATTAAGAGTACCAAATTAGTATTTTAATTTTAGGGCAAGGTTAAAGTGCACTTATAGAATAGGGACAAGGGGTCAGGGGGGGTCAAAAACGCTCGCTTCGGTATTTCTAATACTACTCAGGTGCATAAACAAAGCACTTATATTACTAGTATTGAGCCAATGACCTAGTTTTTAAACCTAGATAACATAGACAGATGAGACAAAAATAAATATGAACTGATTGAATGAAATTATATATAATTTTACTGTTCTATGTTTTGGTCAGATTTGGCCAAGTCTCAGGCGATTATCTCAACCGCCGGTGATTAGACGTATGAAAGGGGCGGAGGGAAAAGGCGGGGTCACAACGGAAAGGCGGGACATCCTCAATCATTGGGAACGTTTCATACCTCAGTCCTTGGGATTTGGCCTTTTCCGATCGTCGTTTGTCCGAATTGGGCCTATTTATAACATACGACGTAAACAAAAACATTGGCGAAAACGATGTTAACAAGTGAAAAATACAGGATTTGGTTTAATTGGATAGAAATTTAAGTACTTCAACTATTTTGAAAGCTAACTCACCAAAATTCTATGCATTCTGGATGAAATGATTAAGATTTGAAATGAAAATGAAAGTAGGTAGTTTGTAAACAACGTCAATATGGCGCTTCCGTGCAAAACGGAAATAACGCGAAATTACCAATGACGCGAGAATACCGCGGACGACTATACAACTAATAAAATACAATACAAGTTTGCAGTATGCACTCATGACATAATGCAACCACTATTTTAATTCAACAGAAATAAAAGAGGTGTATAAACAAAATGCCAAATACTAACAAGTATAGTATTTTGCTACATATAGCATAATTTTGAAAATATTATTTCTGACTTTACTTCCATATTCGACAAATGCTTCTCTGCAAAAAAGCCAGAAAGATTAGATCAAAAAAAGACTGCTATTAGTTTGCGTTGTTTCATTTTATGTTTCCGTTGGATCTTCTAAAAGACATATAGTTATATTTTATTGATTATCACAAAAGCAGTTTTTAAGAAACAAGCAGCGGGCGTAAAAGGTCTCCCCGTTCTTCGATTCAGTATTGTTATATTTTCAAGTCCTTAAAGAGATCATGGAACCCCTTTAATGTACAAAATGTTTTTGTATAACGAAATTCCGCTTAAATAAAGACGTTTCACTATCTCTTATGAAAAGATTCAATCAGACCGGGTCTGTCATTATTATGTCTTGTTGTGTTTTATTCTTCCTAGTGATCTTCTTATAAATATGAAGGTTTCAATAACTGCCCCAACATCAGTTATCAGTACCTTGCCGCGGCTGTAAAATGTCCCCAGTGCTGTTATATTGTCTGGCTTTTCGGATCGTGGTACCCATTCAATATATTTGTATAAATGAATTCCGTTTATGCCGGTGTAATGAAGTATTTCGACCCCCATAGAATAACGACCCCCCGGTCATTATTCTATAGAAAATGTGACTCCTTTCCTGTAAAATATTGACTCCCCTTATAAAAAAAACTGACTCCCTTTGAAAACTCTTTAGAATAACGCCCCCCCCCCCCTTCCCCCCCCCCCCCGGGTCATTATTCTATAGAAAAACTGACCCCTCCAAGTACAATACTGACTCCCTAAAGATGACTCCCTTCGAATCTCATAGAATAACGACCCCGGTTATTATTCTATAGAAAAAGTGACTCCTTCCATGTAAAATACTCACTGCCGAAATTACTACATATGAACTCTCATACAATATCGATT
>NW_026460493.1:0-26008 GCF_021730395.1 Mercenaria mercenaria | reverse complement strand
CGCTTAAAATTTCAAATAATATTATTATATAATCTACATAAGATTTTCAACCATCTCCAGTCCTCTCTACACTGGCGATTGATTGAACAAATGCATGTACCTTATAAGAGATATGTAACTAAATGTTAATATGTAGATTTACCTTTTCAACACCAAAACATTTTGAAACCACATGTCTCTATTTAACATTATATTTTTTACAAATCAATTAATTTTTATTTTAAAACATTTGGCTGTGCTAATCTTTACTAAAGATTATACAAGTATGGGGTTTTCTTGATTTGTATAGTAGTAGTTAACTAACTGGAGTTAACTTAAGAATATAGTATGCAACATGTGAAATTTGCACAAATAAGAAACATACAATAATTATAAGCTTAAATGTATATCTAACTTTGAGACGTTTCTATCTTCTGCAGAAATACCAATTTTGATGTAAAAAAAGTGTGCTTTCATGTATTTACATATAGGTTTTTAAAGCTAAAAATTCCTCAGAAAAGTCATAGACCTTCTAACTAACAGAATACAGGATAACAAGAAATGAAAGCATTCTGTCCGAATATTCTCAGAGCAAGATTGCAGATTTATGTGCCTGTATTTTTGTTTCACTGTCTTTCAAATACAACACTTCAATATGCATTATTCAGCCCCTGAACCTGGATATTCATTAATGCACCAAGCATGGGCGTAGGAGCGAGTTTAACTTTGGGGGGGGGGGGGGGGCCAAACCTTTTCAACCGGCAGCGAGGGGGGGGGGGGGGGGGGGCAAGGTATCCCCGGTGCATTATTCATGACAAAGCCTTGTACAGGGGCCAAATGGGCCATAGGCCCCCTCAAGCCTCTATGTTTTAGCAATCATTGAGTTATTCTGATGATACACATACGACTAGGCACTGAACTGTCTTAATCAGTCATATTATGTATTGTTCTAATTAAGTGTGCTATTTTTTTTACATTCTTCTGTTGAAGCCCTGGACATACAATCAATTAGCGCTGCATTTGTCTAATTGTGATATAAAGTTGTGGCAATATCGTTTCCATAGAATGGAAAATGAAAAACAAAAAAATACATAACGTTTACATGCGTAAACAGGCTTAATAGTTACATAGATTTTGCAGACGCTCAAACCGGAACTGTAGTGATTGCGCTGAATGATATAATATTTTATAAAATGTAATCAAACAATCCTTGACGTGGCGCGTACAGATTTCAGTACTCACACTACGGAAAGAGACAAGTCAGAATACAAGGGAAGGCCAAATGCAAATCAGAAATCAGGTAGAAAAGAATTATATGATGCTAACTAAGCCCCCACTCGACCCCCCACCCCCCTGCTCCTACGCCTATACCAAGAGGTGATACCACTATATTATATGTGCATTCCGTCTATCAACGTTTAAAGTTTTAACACAAATACCGCAAAAGCTAACTTTTTCCGCTACCAGTTCAGGGAAAAATACACGTCTGTTCTACTCCTTTGTTGTTCAACTGCAGTTTAATTCCTTATGTCCATTTTATGACAAGCCAAAGGAATGTGTATCTTTCAGATTTTCCAATCTAACTGCAAGTACCAATACTGGCTAGCGACCACCAAATCCGGACGACCACCAAACCAGACAGTCCTTTAAACGCTTTTTTTTTGGTCTTTAAGTAATAGTTATTGTTCGAGGAATAGGTCTGCATTGTGTTTATAGACCTGTGAAGGATTTGTGAACCGAGTGAGCGTAGCGAGCGAGGTTTTCAAATCTCCTCACAGGTCTATAAACACAATGCAGACCTATTCCGAGAATGATAACTGACTTACCTACATGCTTCTTTCTTTTACATAGTCCAGATTGGTTTCGGATTTGAAGAACGTTTGTATCGTGTATGTATGATAAAAACAAATAGTTAGAAGAAAGAACAAGACAATATATGTCACAATTTATTTGATAATAATAATATAACAAAATGCCCAACTTGCTACGAACCTGTAAATATATTTGTCAGCAATTAGGACTTGACATCGTGCATTGCATGAAAAATCCGTGCATATTTGTGAAATAGTCTCTCTCTGAGATCATCAATGCGTGTCTGGTCAATTAGTCAGAATATGATGCGAAATATAATTTCTTTCGTTTGAGCAGACGAATTAGAAAGAAATTATTTTCCTTTCAATCGTATGTAGTCTCCGCCAGGTGGCGTTCTATCGCACGAAGTTTTCGTGCGTAACGGTTATTAATGTAGTTGTCAGTTCAGCTTTGGGACACTGACCATTCTACACGTTTAATTTTTGTAAAATGGAAAATGACAACGTGGATTCGGAACCGAATTCAATTTCAATTCAATACAGAACTTGAAGAGATAGCCAAGCAAATTTCTTGGGCTAATGAACATTCGAAATTTGACTACTCAAAAGAACTTTTAGCTGAGTTGTTAGAAAAGCTGAGGAAACGCAACAAATTAATTCGAATTGCCGACAGCAGTCCCGGCGGCTGGGATACAGTCAAATCTTACGAGACAAACCCCATAGCAAGCGACTCGGATGACGAAGCAAAACTCAACAAGGCGGAGAATCGTGCGCTTAAACGGAAACGTCCGAGCTCCAGGGGCGGCAAAGGACGCAAATCGTACGATATTCCCTCTGGCTCTTCTGGTTATCTTTCATCTGTTAAACCATGGGAAATTCCCGCACACACATTTCAGCCAGTGCAGTCTACATTTCTCGGAGGTCAGCCCTTTCGTGGCGCCTACGCAGCGGGAAAAAACATTTCCGGTTCAAAATACACCGAACCGCCAGGACCATGCTACTCGTGTGGAAACTTCGGGCATTTCCGACGTGATTGTCCAAGCACAGGCATCGGGGCGACATGGAAACAGCAGACGAGACCGAATGAGACCGACTCTTTGAAAGATGAGTATAATTTCGATTATCAGAGATTTACTAGTGACTATTTTGAGTACGAACAAGGTCAAAAGAGCATTATTGTTAAGGGTCGTTTAAGACAAAATATTCAATTCTGGCGTTCTATTGGAACGAATCCATACATTTTGGATGTGTTAGAAAATGGTTATAAAATTCCATTTTATTCTTTGCCTCCCAGAACCTTTTTGAACAATAACAGATCTGCCACTTCCGAATTTCAGTTTGTTTCTGAGGCAATTCAAGATTTATTAGACCGGTATCTCATTGAAAAGTGTGCAGATCCACCTTACATTGTTAATCCTTTAACAGTCTCAGATAATTCCAGCAAGAAAAGGCTTATTTTAGATTTGAGAGCTGTAAATAATCATATCTGGAAGCAGTCCGTCAAATTTGAGGACTTAAGAATAGCTTTGTCCTTTCTGAAGAAAGATTTTCACATGATAAAATTCGATATTACTAGTGCGTATCATTTCATAGAGATTTATCCACCACATACTGATTATTTGGGTTTTTCATGGGTGGATAAGGAAAACAATGTCGTTTTTTACAAGTTCCTTGTGCTCCCCTTTGGTTTAAGCAGCGCGTGCTACTATGCCCCAACGATAACTTGATATTTACAAACATGACTATAAATAGATTAAAATGGGACAAAGGGAATTCAACATTTTTCTAACATGTTGCAATCTAAATATTTCTAGATTTTGTACCAATTACGAATTAGCTCAGTGGCATGTTCAACAGATATTTTGCCGTGTGGGTTCGAAACTCAGCATCGACAGTCAATTTTTATTTCACTTTTGCATAAACATTAACATTCCTTCATGAGCTCTGTGAAAACACGACAGAGAGGTATCTAAAAGCGATATGGCAGATCAGAATATTTTATTATATATAAAAGATGATATTGATTAAATACATGCACTTTATCCATGCAAATAATGAAAATACTATTGTATTAAATTAAGACATATATACAAATACAAACAATCAAAGAACAAAAATACGGAAGCAAAAATGAAAACGAATAGGAAAAATAAAAAAAATCTGAAAAAAAAAGAAATCCTCATGAGGATTCGAACCCACAAAACGATTCGCTTATATCAAATTCTTGTCTGTATTTTACCCAACTGAGCTATGTTTCCATATACTAAGTGGATATTTTAAATGAAAGAAATTCTATTATTTGCTTGTCAAGTAATGTGCAAGCATTATGCATTGTTATTTCATCAGTTATCATGAATTAGACTCGTCCTCGCGTTTCGGCGGGAATCACGTTATCATTGGGGATTAGTACATTTTTACAAAAGTTACTAGGCCACTGGTTAAAAAATGGCGCGTAGAGGGAAAGTCATTGATAATGTTCCTCGATGATGGTTTTGGGTGTGCTCAAGATTTCAATAAAACTTTGCAGTTAGGCACTCAAATCAAGAAAGATTTACTTTTGTCGGGTTTCATTCCGAACGTTGGAAAGTCGATTTGGGTTCCTGTTCAGATCCTTCAATTTTTGAGAGTTATTCTAAATTCCTTGGAAGGAATCCTGTACATTCCCGAAGAGAAAATAAACAAAGCCTTTCTGACTATTTCTCACATTTTAAAAGCCTATACAGTTCATAGAAGGGTACCCGTTAGGAAAGTTGCTAGTCTGGTTGGTCAATTGATTTTTATGTCTGTAGTCATTGGCCAAATAAGCCAAATAATGACTCGTTCGCTCAGTATAGACATTTTGAATGCCCATTATTGGGATTCGTATATACAACTGTCCGAAGAGAGTTTGGACCAGTTAAACTTCTGGAAACATAACTTAGAATCTTTGAATGGCAGACGCTTGTTTGATTCGGTCAATTTTTCTAAAATTGTATATTCAGACGCAAGCGCTTCCGGTTTTGCCGGTTACGAGGTCAGAACTTTTAATGGAGTAGCCCACGGTTTATGGTCTAGCGACGAAAGTAAGAAGTCCTCTACATGGAGAGAATTAACGGCTGTTCATCGTGTGCTTGGGTCTTTAACCCATCTTCTATCAAATCAAAGTATTAAGTGGTTTACGGATAATCAAGGGGTTACATTCATAGTTAAAAAAGGGTCTATGAACAAAGAATTGCAAAGCATAGCCATAGAAATTTTTAAGATTTGTATGTCTAAATCAATACAATTATACATGGAATGGATTCCTAGGTCTTTAAATGAAAGGGCCGATTATTTATCGAAAATCGTTGACAATGATGACTGGGGTATGTCCAAAGAAATTATGTCAATGATAGTACACAAGTTTGGTCATTTCGTCGCCTTATTTCCAGACTGACGTAACTCGATTTTTCGAAAATATGGAGTGTTTGGTATCATTTTTTTCTGCTCGTCGAGCTCTAGATGATGAGACTATAAGTGTCCCTATAGAACGTCTATAAATGTGTTTAATTTCAGTTCCATACTGACGCATGTCGGGTTTTTGGCTTTCAGTTGATTTCCAGAGTGACGTTAAAAATCAACCAATCGCGTTGTTTTATTTGGTCGCCATCTTGGATTTAGAGCAATGGCGGTGTTAGATTTGTGCAGTGACAACAAGTGGATTTTCTTTAGAAAAACTAGTCGTGCTAGTTGTATTGTACAAATATGTAAGTTTTAATACATTGTTTCAAGATAAATCTACCATATCTGCAATTTTGTACTGTATAATAACGCTACTTGCATATAAATTATGTGTTTACATGTATAGAGAAACTGAAAATATTTCGGATGTCAATTTTCGGATACAAAAATATAACTGAATTCTTTACTTCTTAATCTGTTTTGTGGTATCTATCTTTTAAGTGTTAAAAATAGAAATATTCATTCATTCATTCATTCATTCATTGATTTCAATATGGCCACAAAGTAGATATTTGGATCATGGTGAGGTATCTGAAAAAGGAGGTATATGGCTTCTGTAATGTCATTTTCAGACTTCGGCAGAATGTTCAATTTTTCTTCCAGGCTTCGGCAGAATGTCCAATATTTCTTCCAGGCTTGGGCAGAATGTCCAATTTTTCTTACAGGCTTAGGCAGAATGTTCAATTTTTCTTACAGGCTTCGGCAGAATGTCCAATTTTTCTTCTTAGCAAGTCTTCAGTTTGAGAGGCGGCAGGTTTCTAGATGTACATTGAATTTTACCTGTAGCAGTTATAAAGAGTCCCCATTTAATTGTTTGAACATAATTTTCTCTCAGGTTTTTCAGATGCATCTGTGTACATTTCTTAATATATGTATTGAATGTTGATATATATTTCTCATTTTGTATCATATTTCCTAGTGAGACCAGTCTTGTTTTTTCAGGCTGAATTTCGATGTGCTTCCAGATGAACTAATACTGCATGTTTTCATATACATTGACCTACAATACCATCTCCAGTCTTTAAATAGAGTGTGTCATAAGTTCAACGATGTAGTAAAGAAGCACTCAATACTATGGTGCCATTTCGAGTTTCCTGAACAACTGGAATTGAATAAAATCAATTTGGAAAATAGTCTGTCTCATTCTGTGAGGATTGTTGATCTGTGCATGCCATGTACTGTTTTTAAATGTAAAATACCAGAAATCGACAAAGTGTTTGCTGCATCCAAGTTTACGTACTTGGACCACCTAAATATCAGTGAAGCTCCGATTTCAACGCTTTGTTGGTTATACAATGCACCAAATATTCGTGTATTAGACCTCTCAGGTTGCAGTCTTCTCGTTGATGAAGATTTGCGCTTATTACTGCATTTGGCATGAAGCTATTAGTGGTAGAGGAGCAAACGATATTGCCAGTGCAGTAGTTACAATCCTCAAATATATTAAACGTGTTCACCCTGAAATTACTTCATTCATATTGTGGTCTGATGCATGTGTTTCTCAGAACAAGAACTCTGTTATGTCGTTTGCACTCAAGAGATTCATGGAGGACTATAATATTGAGTCAGTTGTACAAAAATTTGGCTGTCCTGGCCACTCGAGTGTACAAGAAGTTGATAATATCCACAGTAATATCGAGAGGATAACAAGATATGCAGAGATTTACAGTCCCATCGCATTGATAAGAGACCTGAAATCAATGCGACGTAGAAGTTCAGTGCGCATTATCCAAATGCAAAAGCACAATTTCATGGATTATCAGAAATGTATTATGCCGTTAAAATTCAACGAAATTCCTTTCACCAAAGTGAAGTGTTTGAAGTACGATAAGTGTTTGCCATTTCACATTGGGTACAAACTTTCGTATAGTGCGACTGACTTCAGAACAGCCCATATTGAAATTAGACAAACACGAGCACGAACCAACAAACAACCAGAATTCTTACCAAGACCAGCACAATCAAACAAAGTTCCAATTATTTCTCAAGACAAAAAGAAGGACATAACTTGTATGCTCAAATACATGCCAGAGGTCGATAGACAATTCTACAAAGCATTGAAGCTAGTTATTAATGAATAAGTACTGGAATGCTACTAATAAAGCATCATTTTGTGCTTTGATATATGCTTTAAAAGCCAATGTGACAGAATGTTTTGCGTTTGACTTGTTGCTAAGACTTTTTCTGAAAATTTGTGTCTTTTAGTGGTTACCAGTTTGGTATGTTTGTGATTGACATTTTGCAAAACCCTTTTGGTTAGTCTTTAAATCCAATGTTTTCAAGGAGGTGACAGTTTAAAAATTGTACACAATGTACTCTGATTGTACACAATCATAATCAACATACATTATTCTAGACAATAATGGTGTTTAGTCCGTTTTACATGTACCAGTTAAATCTGTTTTGTGTTAGACTTTTTGCAAAGACATTGTGAGGTAAATTTATATGTGTTTTGAACAGTTTTAAAAGTTTAATATGTTTGTGTTTGACTTCTTGAAGAGACTTATTATGATAAGTACACGCTATGAACATTTTAACTGGACAGACAAACAGTTTTTTTATTGACATTATATTTTTTTCGATAGTTAAAAGTGGGTGATTTAAGCAGTATTCATACTTGAATCTAGAAATTAATGAATATAAAGAACTTATATGATACTATTAAAATATCAATTTGCGCTTTTGATTATGCTTTAGAACTAAAGTATCAGGTAAGGTGACTGGTTTTAGTACACATTATCAATAGTGTAATTATGCTCTTAATATTTTAACTTTTTATACAAGTTTCCATGTTTTGTTTCAGACTTTTGGCAATTACTTTTTAAGATAAATAATTATGTGCTTCGAACAATTTTGTTTTGAATTCCAATACAAAGTGTTTATATTTTCTCTATTGACCATCCAATATCTCAGTATATCAGAGAGATGGATTTTTAATAAAACTACTTAATACTTACCAATGCATCATGTTAAGTAAAATAATAATCCCATTCAGTGGATACTATTATTTAATTGAATTTTCAATTCAAAATTTAACTAAGAAAGGTTTCATCTCTGAATTTTATTTTTTTTAAATATCAAAACGTTTATATAATAATGTGCACTGTTTTATTGTTTCTGGAATAAAGTTACGTCAAAATTAGTGTAGTCGTTGTTTTGAAAAAGATATTTCCAAACTGACGTAATTTAAAATTTAATTCCAAAGTGACGTAACTCGATGTGTCACTTTGGAAATAATATTATCCTCCTCTAGACTTAATTTTCGACTAAAAAATGATTTTAATTTATTTAATAGAATTAAAACTATCTTAAATATAAAAGCGAAAATTGGAATATAGGTACTTTGTAATGAATATAAACTATTTCTCAAATCCCAGATAAGTCAGTCAATTAACGAAAAAGTTATACGCTTTCAAAACTTTGAACCTCATTTTCTCAAAACTACAAAAATGCAAGTTACGTCAGTCTGGAAATAAGGCGACGATTTGTCAATAGACTGGTTTGCGTCAGAACACAACGCCAAAATACTCAAGATTTATTCTAGATTCTGGTGCCATTCTTCTTCGGGAGTGGATGCTTTCAACGAAAACTGGGGAAATGATTTTGGGTTGTTTGTACCCCCCGTTTCACTTATTGGGAAAGTTATAAGTAAAATGAAATCAGACAGAGCAGTCGGTGTTCTTGTCGCCCCATGTTGGCCATCGGCTATTATTTGGTCTGATCTGTGTCCAAACGGAAATTTCATTCCCAATGTGATAGATTGGTTTGATTTACCTACTAACAAGTCCTTCTATACAAGGTGCAGTAACGGAAAAGGAATGTTTGGTAATACAGACCTAAAATTCCGAATGTTGGCTTTGAAACTAAATTTTCAATGCAAGGGAGACTAGTCAATTTAGTAACAAACTTAAATAAAAGGATTTACCTCCCTTGAGCACAAAGTTATATTATGGGTTTTTTAAATTATTCATTTTTAGCTCGACTATTCAAAGAATAGTAGAGCTATTGGACTCACCCATGCGTCGGCGTCCGCGTCCGCGTCGGCGTCCGCGTCCCGATTTGGTTAAGGTTTTGTATGTAAGCTGGTATCTCAGTAACCACTTGTGGGAATGGATTGAAACTCCACACACTTATTCACTGTGATAAACCGGAAATACATTGCACAGGTTCCATAACTCTATTTTGCTTTTTTACAAAATTATGCCCCTTTTTCAACTTAGAAATTCTTGGTTAAGGTTTTGTATGTAAGCTGGTATCTCAGTAACCACTTGTGGGAATGGATTGAAACTTCACACACTTATTCACTGTGATAAACTGACCTACATTGCACAGGTTCCATAACTCTATTTTGCATTTTTACTAAATTATGTCCCCTTTTCGACTTAGAAATTCTTGGTTAAGGTTTTGTATGTAAGCTGGTATCTCAGTACCCACTAATGGGAATGGATTGAAACTTCACACACTTGTTCACTGTCAAGATCTGACATGCACTGTGTAGGTCCCTTAACTCTACTTTGCATTTTTTTCAAAATTATGCCCCTTTTTCGACTTAGCAGTTTTTGGTTAAGTTTTTGTATGTAAGCTGGTATTTCAGTATCCACTTATGGGAAAAGATTGAAACTTCACGCACTTGTTCACTTTATGAGCTGATAAGCTCTGTGAAGGTTCCATAACCCTTTTTCCCATTTTTACAAAATTATGCCCCTTTTATTGACTTTTATATTCATTCAATTGACAAGGCTGTTGAATAGTCGAGCGTTGCTGTCCTCCGACAGCTCTTGTTATATTACTAATGGTTAGATTTATGAGAGATGTACAGGCTAGTTTAACCTTAGAATGATTTAATGCAAAGTTGTAAGGTATATGTTTGCTTAAGAGCCTGTTGGATGTAAATTTGCTTCAGCAGTATTGCTTACGATATTTATATTAGGGTAGATGGCGTGCGAGACGTCATCGTGGCTCCTTTGCCACGGATGGTGTTGAAGGCAACCTTGCCATGAAATGTTATGAAGGCAGCTTTGCCATGAAATGTTATGAAGGCAGCTTTGTCATGAAATTTTATGAAGGCAGCTTTGCCATGATATGTTATGAAGGCAGCTTTGCCATGAAATGTTATGAAGGCAGCTTTGCCACGAAGTTTTATGAAGGCAGATTTGCCATGAAAAGTGTCATGAACAGTATTGAAGGTAGCTTTGCTATGAAATGTTTTGAAGGCAGAATTGCCATGAAAAGAATCATGATAAGTTTTGAAGGCAGTTACCAGGGCAGCTTTGTCTCAAAAGTTCAGAAATGATAGAAAATAGTCAGTATAATTCTGTCGTGTAAATGCGATACTATTCTGCCAGGTGTTTGTTTCACCTCCTAATAACATGTATGTGACCTGTAAGATTTGTTTCCGTCTCCGCTGTTGATTATTGACATGATAATTTAAATTTTATTTTATACATTTATTTTTGCAGTGTCATAAAAAGGAAATTGAAGAGCTTCCGGAAGTGTTGGCGGACAAGGTGGACCTACTCCCTGGCGTTTTACGTAGATCAAGAGCAGATAATACGTGTAAAAAGTATGGGAACGCATTCTTTCGTTGGAAAAAGTGGGCTTTGTGTAGGGGGCTTGGGAGTGGGGACATCTTGCCCGCCAAGGCTTTGCCTGTGGCCATATATCTTACATCTTTAATTCAAACTGCGAACACTCCAAGTCCGATAATTACAGCTTTTTATGCATTAAAGTGGTATCATGACATTTGTGATTTTAAGTCTCCAACAGATTCAAAGACAGTTACCAATGTTCTCGAAGCAGCCAAGAGAATTTTGGCAAAACCTACGAATAAAAAGCTACCTATGACCGTTGATTTATTATTAGCTATGTACAATAGATTGTTCGAAGCTGGTAACTTAAAAAGCCAAAGAATTATTTGTGCATCATTGTTAGCTTTTGCAGGTTTTATGCGCAGTTCTGAATTACTGAATATAAGGTTATCAGATTTAATTTTTGAAAATACATATTTAGCTATTTTTGTTGAGGGAAGTAAAACAGATAAATATAGAGATGGTTCATGGATAATGATTGCCAAGACTGGCACTTGTTTATGTCCTGTGTACAACACAGAGTTATATATTCAATGGGCAGGATTAATCGATGATGATTTTCTTTTTTGTAACATAACTGGTACCGATAAAGGTTACAAAGTCAGGAAAAAACATAAAGTTATGTCTTATACAACTTTACGTGATCAGTTTAAAGCGGCTTTCTTACCACTTGTCAGTGATATTTCACAATATTGTTTGCATTCATTAAGATCTGGTGGGGCGTCTGCAGCAGCAAATAACGGGGTAAAAGATAGGATGTTCAAGCGCCATGGGCGTTGGGTTAGTGAAAGTGCCAAGGATGGCTATATCAAAGATAATCTAGAAGAAAGATTGTCTGTTTCTAGTGCTTTAGGTTTGTGAAGGTTTTTATTGATTAGGTGTTTGCTGTTTTTGTTTATCTTATTTTAGAGCAACCACCATGTTTGTTTCGCCAATTTATTTATTTAGGCATTTGATTATCTGCCGTTTCCCGTTCTTTTAATTTTTCAGTATGCGACCCAAGTGCTTTCCGCAATTTCAATATAAATTTTTGAAATGATAGTGAGTTTTGTTGTTCTTTTCTCAGTATTCCAAGGAGACGGTATAAGGTTTAAGGGAAATATAATTTCTTTCGTTTGAGCAGACGAATTAGAAAGAAATTATTTTCCTTTCAATCGTATGTAGTCTCCGCCAGGTGGCGTTCTATCGCACGAAGTTTTCGTGCGTAACGGTAATTAATGTAGTTGTCAGTTCAGCTTTGGAACACTGACCATTCTACAGTTAAATTTTTGTATATATATATATTTTTTAGAATACAAAGAACTAAAATTGGCGAAACAAATCTTGTGACAAGTAATGTTTATGGTATACATCATTATCGTCATAGCGTATGATTATTTTTACGAATATGATAATTTCACTATGAACATGTGTTTAAGGTATATTAGTTATAGCATGCTTTGTTGCTCTGATTTCTATATGACAGATTAAGCTATAACTCCAGAATGTAGTGTGTGTATTTTAAAGATATATGGAAACACAATAATTTGTGTAGACTGTAATTTGTGTTTCAGTGAAATGTGATTCCTTAAATTAGTTATAGGAAATGTGAATTTAATCTTTCAAGTTCATGAGCAAGATATTGTGAAAACTGAAGTGTTCATGAACATTATGATAAACATAAGTGGAAGTGTTTATGAACATTATGATAAACATAAATGGAAGTGTTTATGAACATTATGATAAACATAAATGGAAGTGTTTATGAACATGATGATAAACATAAATAGAAGTGTTTATGAACATTATGATAAACACAAATGGAAATGTTTATGAACATTAAGATAAACATGGTACTTAAGTTTACTGAGTTTATGATGTTGATGCTGTATTTATGATTTGATGATGATATGCTATATATATACATGTAGTTTGGTCAGTATGCGACCCAAGTGCTTTCCGCAATTTCAATATGAATTTTTGAAATGATAGTGAGTTTTCTTGTTCTTTTCTCAGTATTCCAAGGAGACGGTATAAGGTTTAAGGGAATGGTATTTTATGGTGTTTTTTTTCATTTTTTTTTTTTTTTTAACGTTTATTTAGCTCTTTAATTTGATTTTTCTTTGCCATATAAAAAGAATTGATATTGATTTATCATTACATTATCATATGAAATGCGTATCATAATATACCCTGATTTGGCACAATGCAATGTGCTAAAAACTGCGCGGTCACCATCGAGAAGATATAAAAATCTTCAGTTTTCTTGACAATGAAAGTAATGACTATAACTAATTAAGAGGTTTGTAGTTAGAGACCTCTGTTTTGATTGACATAGCAACAATCTGAATAAACATTATAAAGTTTAATGTCGTTTGGTTCTCCACACTTGATTTACGTGGAGAAGTTGTCATATACTTGTGGATATCAAGTATAGAATCAATAAAACCTTGTACAGTGCAAATATCTAATAATATTTAAAGGCATAAAATGTCAACTGTTAGTTCGATATGAATTAACGACATTCAGCAAAATTAGAACATTTTTCACAAAACAAATGTACTTTAACCAGTTACTACTACCTAAAAACTGCCTTTGAATATGTTTAAACTGTCAGTCTTATTTCAGACACGCTCGGAATGTATCCCGATAATTTTACTGGGTTATTTTCAAAAATACAACTTCGTTACTTATGTTCCATGTTAATTGTACAGAAAATCGTCACAATTTTCATTAGCAGACTATTATTAACTTTGAGGAAATTTGTATATTTTGTATATTTTGCAATTATATCATTGTCAATATTTTTCTTTGTAAAACAAAATGTCCCGTTTCATGAAGCATTCTCCAATCTGACGGAAGAGTATGCCCGTATTAACTTTCAGAAATATATCAAGACCTGCTTAGTATTGAATGTTAAAACTTTACAGTAAAGTCATGTTTAGATCAATTGTCAAGATATGTAAAACTGGTCGGAATTTTTTCACTTATAACGTACTTTTTTGAAACAATTGATACTATATTCACGGAGTCAATCAAGCGTTCACCTAAAATGTCATGCACGGACTTCTCGTGATTTAATTAACTGCATTGTTTCGGTCGCTTACGCATAACTTTAAATTTAATCTCTGACAAACGCGTAAGTGTGTCGACAATTTGGCTCAGTGGTTAGAGCATTGGACTAGCATCGGAGCGACTCGGGTTCGATTCCCGCTACTGGCACTTGAGATTTATGTGTAGACATTAGAAATAGGACAGGTCTGGAAAGTCTTATAGACCTCATAAGCGGTCAATAAGGTGTTTATAGACCTCATCGAAACAAAGAAGCCGGTAGGTAACCTTGTTAATCTGTTTACAATCAAATGGATGCTTGATTTTCAACAACAGGGCAAAGTTACAACAGTTTAATTTAAGTATTTTACAAGAAATGTTACATTTCATTTCGTCTGCATTCACGATGCATGTTTACATGTCGGGGGAAGTCGGAAGTGGCGCGATGCGCATGCGCAGTATTTCCGTGAGGTCCCACCATTAAATCTAAAGGTCCCATGCAAATTTGAGGTAAGCAGATGAGACGTATAGTAAACACTTATATCGGGGAAATACAGCTTTGATAATTTAGTGCATGACTTTTACACACCCTAAAACACATTTTCGTATCAAAATAGTTAAATTTTAAAAGATTTGGTTGGGAGAGATACGATCAAATTTACAGATTCAAGAGAGGTAATTCGTACAATTCTTGGACTCAGACACTGTACGACTACTTTCCATTGGTTGAAAATAATGTTTAATTCAATGTTGAATTTAAATTGAAAATCAATAAAGTGACAACTCGCTGTCCAGAAACATGGTACTGTTAGACCTTAAAATAACGTGATTCGGTGGCCCTTTATGCGGGCCTCGAAAAAGTACTTGACCTAATTTTAGAAGTAAACAAGTTAGCTCTTTAGTGAGGAGGAGAACCTAGCTTTGTTCACGTGAAATTTCAACCACTAGATATATCTATTTCCCGAGTTATCATCAAAAATATTCCAAAAGTGTCCGGTTGTAGGACGCTAGCCAGTACAGAGAAATTCATTTCTGATAAAATTTCAACTCAGCTGACCCCTGCAGTTGTAAATCCCAGCTACCAGAATGGTCTCAATAAATTGCATAAACATGTGGCAGTAAACCACTGATCTCTATCAGTTAGGCTGTGGTCAGTTCTTGACATTGATTGATAACAAACCTAAAAAGAGGTTTGTGAATTTTCGGATTGTACTAGACTATGATATTGGACATAGGATATAGACTGGCTCAGTTCACTACATTCAATCATGAAAATGCAAAAAGATATATCATAGTCTAGGAGCTAGTCTACCCATCGGGCAAATTATGTTACCAGCCTGCTTAACTCAACAAGCTATTGTGATATTCAAAATACGAAAATTCTACAGTCATGTGGATGAATATTTGACTCATTACAGTACAGATCGAAACTGCCTTGGAACATCCAAAACAGCAGCAAAATGGTATCAAGTCAACTCGTCCCCTAGTCAACTCGTCCCCCAGTCAGCTCGTCCTCAATTTGGTCATTTCGTCCCCCAAAATTGGTCATTTCGTCCCCCTCATGATAAAATTTGGTCAATAACTTACGGAAATAAAAATTACTTACCCAGTATACTTGTATTCATCGAAAATGTTTCTCCACTTGTGTCTTCATGTTAAAACTAAACCTGTCCCTATCTAAAAGGATGATAAAACCATAAATTTCTGCTGTAATCTGCTCAGTCTTACATGTTTCACGGCCATGCTCGTCATCGATGTAAACATCTTGTGCACATGCGCAGTACGTATAGTCTTATGTATTTCACAGGTCTTACGTTTCTCATGTCACACCGTCCATAATCTAAGAGAATGCAGAAAAAGTGCCACTCTCTGTCCAATTAATTCCAAGGCAGTGGCTACGATTATTCACTACATATGCCATTTCAACAACATTTTCCCCATTTTTACAACACACATTCGTGACATTACACACGTGACGGTAGCGCCCTCTCAGTCTTGACGGGAAATAACTCGTGTTTACCGCTTTAGTCGTTCGTTTTCTTTTCAGTTGTTTCAGTCATGGGCGGCTCTAGCTGTGTATAATACCACCGGCACTGGTCCGCTAATTCATTTTTTTAGTTATCAAAAATCGCCTGTTTTTCACACATATATACAGAATAATGTGCAAAAACATTAGATAAATCTCACTAAATCTCACTAGCGGATCCAGAGGGAGGTGTACCCGGCGCGCACCCTCTAAGATTGCCGGCGCATAGGTAATTTGTCTTCTGTTCTGGGTAAAATAAGAGCAAAATATACATTTTTTTTCTCGCTCGCTTCGCTCACGTACATAATTTATCTTTTGTTTTGACTAAAAAAAATATAAAGTATGATATTTTTCTTGCTCGCTACGATCACATAGAACTATAATCTGGAGCAGTCTTCTTCCCAGCTATAATTTATCTTTTGTTCTGGGTGAAAAACATGCATTTTTTCTCGAGAAGCTCAAATAAGCAATTTGTCTTCTGTTCTGGATGAAAAATTATAAAAAAAAAAATGCATTTTTTCCTCTATCGCATATTTAATTTGTCTTTTCTTCTGGGTCATGCATTTTTTCTCGCTCGCTATGCTCGCACATGTATCATCGGTCAAAGTTTGCACAAGCTCCTATCAAGCTCTTAATAATTTTTATGTTGAATAGTCTTAGGTAAACCCTTCCCATAAAAAATCTCAGAAAATCGGGCTAAGAAATTCCGAAATACTTGCGCATAGTAAGTCTGACAATTGATAAAACATAACTATAGTTTGCGTGTTATTTGTGTTGATTTTGTCACAAAATATATCCTTTGTCAATAACAAATAAAGTACATCAGAACGCCCAGAATGCACCAGATGGATCCATTGTTTTCAATTTTTTCAGGAGGAGAACTTCTTGCTCTGCACTACAAATATTTTACGCCCCCTTTAACACCAGATCCTGTTTTCGGCCCTGAATCTAACCAATTTTTAAATGGTAGTCCAGTTTTATTTTGTTGGAAACAGGATATGTCTAGATTAAGGTGTCTTTTTCATACATACCAAAAAGTAAGGGTTTCTGAGAATAATAAAAGAGGATAAGCATCTTCGTAGTTTACACATGATAGGGTAGATCATAGGCGTAACCAGAATTTCTCGGAGGGAGTTGGGGGGTGGGGGTGCGAGTACTAGCGGTGAAAGGCTATTGGGGGTAGGTGTGGGAGGGGGGGGGGGTGAAGCCATTGCTGCTGAGACGGGTAACCCTGGGACACTACGACACACTAATGCAGGAGTTGATGTGGGCATCACATGGAGACGTCTAAGCTAATCTCAGAATCGAGCCACTCATGTTTCGGGAGATGGTGGACAGACTGACAACCAGAATTTCTAAGCACCGAGACTGTCGTTTATGCTTGTACCTTCGCTATATCTTCTCCGCGCAGCCTATGCATGCATAGAAGCAGTATGGGGCGGGGCCACTTGCGGAGACTTCACGGCAACTGCACTAAAATTGCACGATTTCTAAATAATCTCCGCTCAGCATCCGTACGGATTTCTCCCGGCCTTCCCCTAGATAACGAGAAAGTTCGTTTGTTTATTCCTTATTCCTTTTTTTGAATAAGTAACTAGGTAAATTTGTTACTTATTCAAATGCGAATAAGTAACAAGCAAATAATACCAGATAAAGTCTCATCTCCTACAAAACGTGTTCTGAACACATCTCATATCTATTTCGCTAAGAAATGATATAAGTCGAATAAGGAATAAGTAAATTGATTCATTTTGTTACTTATTCCTTATTCGAACGCGAATAAGTAACAGACAAATTAATGCCATTTAAAGATTCATGACATGTTGAAGAAATGGTTAACTTTATGTGACTTTATGCACTTTCCCCGCCCCCCCCCCCCCCCCCCCCCCCCCCAACTCCCACGGTGACGCCCTTGTAGATCTAGATTTTTTTCATAATGAATAATATCTATCCCAGTGGCTATATATATAACGTAAACAAACATACATTCTTTTTTGCTCTCTCCTCTAGCAGATTTCCACCTTTGGTGATACTCTTAGGATATGGTGGCTGATTTCTGCCATTTCGTGCTGTCGTGTTGGTGGGGCGGAAAGACGAAAACACGGGGAAACGAAGCCACAAACAATTTAAAGCGCAAACACGACGTTTAGAGTACGCCGCGGCCGACACGACATATTTATCTGTCGAGTTTTCAAGTTGGAGGGTATTAATATTTCGTATTGGCGCCCTTTATACCAAATGATTGTGTTTTCTTGTTTTCGCCCAGTCAACACAAAAACACGACAACTACCTTAATTGTCGAGTCGTTGTGTTTTCGCCACGCCGATAAGAAAGGCGCACAACAATTACTGAACTGAACACAATATAACTGCATACAAAAATATACCAAAACAACTAGAATTTATAAGTTTGAGAAAAAAAGAGACTTATATTCTATGTACTGTATATCTCGGCCGAATCCCATTATGTGACGAACGAACGACAAAAAAAAATGACAAGGGAGAGACCCTGTGACTTCACTGTCAGGAGGAGTTTATCCCTCCCGTACTTTAAAATTTGAACTCAATCATTTTATACATATATTTGAAACACACCTAGGCAGATATGCCCTGACCCAACTAACAGGAGGTTACACCCTTCCGTTCCTAACCACAGTCGGCTCGCCGATGCCGCCTTCATTCTTAACTGTTGCCGCTCCTCACATCCCAATCAATTATTTCTGGAACCGGATCTGTTATACATACACTTCATAAAACAATAACTGAAATCTGACATATTAGTGTCCTGTTCTATAATCTCAAATCTCCTAATGCAGCTTTTGTGAATACAAATAATTCTAAATTGACGGTTCTTTCGGATAGAAAGAGAAATGCTTCAAAACCCCTTTGCCACTGGCTGCAAATAACGTTTTATTAGAGATGTCTGAAAAGTATTTGTCGTGATTCGTGTCGGCGGGGCGAAAGCACGAAAACTCGACAAATAAAGGGCCAAACACGGCATATTTATACCTGCCAACACGAAAACTCGATAGATGAATTTGTCGTGTCGAGTTTTCGTGTTCTCTTTTTTTTTTTCGCCCGAGCCAACACGCCAAAACGAAATGGCAGAAATCAGCCACCATACCAGGAACATAATCATTATACAGGAGGATGGATACTCTTATGAAAACGAAAGCTAAAGCATGACACTTTCGGCTTGCTTCGCACTCGTGTCTTCATTAAGAATCATTTACAGCACAGAAAGGGACCGGAGTAAAACAGTCACGTTTAACGTTTCATATAAGACCCCTAAAAACTCAACTTTAAAAGTTCACCACCAAAATCCTGGATCGGCCGTCAAGGTTTTATGTCTGAAATTTGGGCTTAGACTTTAAAATTCGGACTTCACTTTTTGTTCTCAGAATGTTATTTTTGCACAGATTGTGATAAAACTTTGCATCAGAGTGCATTCTGCAACTACAGACATCTCAGAAAAATTTCATAAGTATAAATTGCCTTCAAACACAGTTTTGGCAATCGAACATTTACTGTGCCTAGGTCTGAGCTTTAAGATCGAAAGCAACATCCAAAGACGCTGTTCGAACGTGTGACCCACGCCCATAATCTTACCGATTAACTTCGTTGTCCTCCATTTGAATGGTTAGAAAATGCTAGGAACAGCTTTAATTAAGTGACTGCGGACATTTTCAACGTGCATTTAAGTGTGAGTTGCAAAGCGTATACATGTGTGGGTTTTTAAGTCAGACGTACATGACTGAAAAGAAAAAGAAAAAACACGTTCAAATGACTTGTAATATTCAATGAATGATTAAGGCACTTGAAAAAAAACTTCTAAAAAATAAAAAATGAAAATAAAAAATAATGATAATAATAATAATAACGTACGGAAGAGATTTAATTCTTTTTCCCCTTGTCTCTAGAACGCTTCCATAGATTTTGACACTTTGTAGACGAAGCTATTTATAGAACTACTGTATATTTCATAAGACGCTGGCTGCAGCGTAAGTTAGTTTGCAAATATACACTAAGGTTAGAGAAAATATCAATAAAATATTAATTAAAACGTCTTTAAATGAAAACAAAGGTATGTAGATTTCTTTCAGAGTCGTCTTATTCTTCGTTTCATGTTATTAGGAAAATACAGGTTCTGGCTTTGTATAAAAATGTGTCAATAAAATGTCGGCTGCTTCAGACAAAATAGATAACAACTCAAACAACTTACATTAACTTTTTATGTTTTCTTGATTATGCTTTTGGTTTACATTGCATTATCTTAGATCGATGGTGATGAAAGCTTCAAGCTTATTTGAACCACTCTCGAATCCGCAGTAAAGTTGTCAAATGAGAGCAGGTGGTCGTGGCCGCAGTGGGACTCGAGTCCACGACTGCTGGTACAATGTACGAGCGGCGTTTTATGCCATATGTGCCGAGGACACGGAAGACATATAGTAAATAACTGTTCCTCTATCTGCCTGTCCGTCATATTTCTTTCGTACTCAACTCCGACAGTTATGATCCAGTTAAAATGAAACTACATGTAGTTTGTTTTTGTCTTAAATTTAGCCTTATGGCATTTTAAGCTTTTGAAATATTACAGCTACATCAGAGCATTGTGTAATCAACACCCATACAGTCTTTGTACTTCTGAAATGAAACTTGGTATACATAATCGACAAGAAGTGGCTTAGCGCACATTATCTATTTCTTCAGTTATGCCCCGTTTGAACTACAACATGTTATACTAGCATCACAATTTGTACTCACCTCCCCCTGCAGTCTTTTTGCAACTGAAATGTAACTTTGTATATCTATACCTCATCAACATGAAGTGGAGATATTTTTCCGACTTTCATATTCGATATTTTTTCTGGAGTTACAGTTTTATAAACTGTGAAATATTACAGATGCATCAGAAATAGTCCACGGCCATTTGTAATCCCGCTCGAAAGTAGTTGAGAAATATAGCCACATATACCAAATTATTCCTTGGTCTAAGACAAAAACAATATGTATGTATCTCTTCTGGGGACCGCGACTGGATCCGGAAATGACGTCATCAATATGGCGGCCGATTACGAAAGTAATACTGTTGAATAATTTCTAAAAAAATCAGTAAAATTGCTTATAATATCGAATATCATGTCATTAAACAAGCCAATGGGACATTTCAAATATCCATATTTACACTTTCTCAGGAAACAATATATTCAATTTATTTTAACTGTTTAATTTGTACCCCACCCACTTAACTTTCAATACATTTTTACATGTCGCTTCTACCTCTTGATATTAACTATTTTCAACTATTCTTATGGTGTTAAATTTGAAATAAGTTAATGTCCGAAAGTTACAAGAAATATAACATACAATAAGGGAATATATGTTACCAATATCTTTTCTTAATAAGTACCTAGAAGGAAAGGAATTTGAAATGCAGTAAAAATCAAAGTCGGTACAAATAGTTGTCTATGCTCTTATTATAAGATTATGTGCAAATTACATTGCATTGTTTGCAAGTTCATTTTGATAAGATTTAAGCATGATCAAGACGATTATGCCAGTAGAAATTTAACAGATCTTTTTTAATTAATGCAAGTGTTAAATTCATGATAGTCTTCTTAATTATTCTAAAGTACTGGTTAATTGTATTCATTAAGGCTTTACATCAACACTGAAAGTGTTCTACGTCTTCAGTCCCGCAATAACAAAGCTATCTACAAGCGGTATTATTCATCATATATCCTGCATATAAAGCGTTCTGAATTTAATATGGGCTTTCCGCAATTACGTTCAGCTAATTGCAGCAGGAAGGGCATCAGGGGCATGGGGTAGACATTTCATTGTCTTTTTTTCATCATTCCTTCTCTGCAACTGAAAGTATTTATCAAATGATCCGATATGTGATATACTCTGCAACGTCTCTTTAAACCGTAACACTGCAGCAATGCATTTATAGTTTAGAACATGATAAATACATGAACAAAGTAAAGAATATAGACAGAAAGCTCAAAACGTAAAATAAAGTGTCGCAACGCCTTGGAACGGTCAGTTGTAAAACAATGCTGGTGTGCTTAAAACAGTATTTTGGCAACAATGCTCACACTCTATATCCCAACCATATTCCAGTGTGATATAACAGCATACATAAAAGTAATCCGCCGACTGCTGAATGTCTTATTCACGAAGGGGAAACTAAAGGCACGTTATGTGAAAAACAAAAATGATTGGGTTAATATCTATATGAAAAACCTCTGATCCTTTAGTTTTATGGAGTTCATTTAATATTATCACAATAGAATTCCGCTTAAACTGGTGCTAAAGGGCGTGAGGGTATTTCACCTTTCTAAATCTCCCATGAACAAACATAGTCAACCTTGTCTTCTATTATTTTGATTAGATGAGTTCTATATTTTCAAGGGATCTTCTTGAAGCTTTTAACAAACTATTTGCCCATGTTCTCCATGCCGTTGCAGAAAGCAGAACAACAGCAGTATATAATTAAGGATCCGACGAATCAGGAAAGCAATTTAAACATATCAAAGCAACTCAGTATTAGTTGTCCACCTCTTTCGTTAGACACGATCAAATAGGAAAATCTAGCATCCATCTGACAAAGGACTGAACACCAAATATGCAATTTATCTTGAAATAAGTGGGTCAAAACCGCATATGATAAAATATTTCATCATTTTACCAAATACATTTGGGAAAATTTCCATTGAATTTGATAAATAACTACTGTTCTGATACAATTAGTGACAGAAGTGTTTTAAATTGCTATTAAACGTAAAAAACACACACTGAAATACGATACTGACAATAAGTAGGATATTCTTGCAGTTGATAAATAGCGGTATTTCTGCAAATGGACATATTGATAACCTTCACTGAATTCTTGAAAGACGCTCTTGCAAAGATATGGCGATTACATAATGGTAAAGGAAAAGGTATTTTTTAAACGTCGCATATAACCGACAGACATCATGACCTGCAGCTATTGTGGGACAACCCACGCATCTAGTAACAGATACCTACCTGGTCCGATATATTTCAAAACAGTGTATGGGGAACATCCCCCACCCATCTAAATTGAATAAAAGCTTGGTTAAATCAGTGTACTTAAATCAATTTCAAATTTGAAGATACATGTATGTCAATCGCAAGCGATGCAGTATTGTAGTCTACATTTAATAACTGTACCTCCCTGGCAATTATTTGAGCAACAACTGATTGTCCGTATTTGGAAACATCATCTAGAATTATTGTTGATATAGTAACCACAGCTGACTGTGTATAATGTTTTCCAAATCATACGAAAAATATCTGCGACAAGCTAGGCAGACATAGTTCTCACGGATTACTTATTAATTCTCGAAATAATGCATTCCCTAACCGGACATCAATGCTGTTTCATATGGAGAGGGTTTGACATACTGCTTCACATGGTCACATGAACAAATAACAATATAAATCAAAGCCTTGAAATGTCTGATGGTTGTGGGTTTTTGGTAGATTTATTTTGTGTTTAAATGCCAGTCTATTAATATACATGAATGAGAAACAAACACAAATTTAATGTGCCTCATATCTAAGATGAACTCTGCCTGACACAGCTTGTGATGTAACCATGGGCTAGAATACCTTATCAATGATAGATCTTATATAATCTAAATGGTCAGTGTGAATGGATACAGGTTGAATAAGAACTGCTTGTTATTGATAATTCATCAGCATTGTTTAGGAATGGGACTATTTTGTATAGCACATGAACATCCTTTGGATGTGATTAGGAATAAAATAAAGATGCTATGATTGTCAGAAATACACTTTAACTTTAGGTAGCGGGATAAATCCGCAACCAAAAAGAGAAAAGGCTTAATTGAAATTAAAAGCATAAAAATGCGTTTAATTTAAGCAGTTTCTTTATCTTCATTAGATTATTAGGTAGATAGGTATAAAGAGTAAAGAAATCATATTGAACAATTAACAGCACACCTTGTAATTGTTGGATTTTAATTTTTCTAGATTTTTTTTTTCAGAGTTTGCATATACTTTGTCGCAATATCGTTTCACGCGGGGTAAAATATCAGTTAGGCATGAAGTTATACGATATAATAAAATAGTATTGGTACATGTAAAAGGGTTAAATTATCTATGAAACAAGCTTAATGTGATTGTATATGCAATTAAGGAATCCATCATAATCTTGCTGATCATCTATGCGAACTTTGAAAATACAAACTTCAGGGATGTGATTAGAGGCCAAATCCTGTTCATTAGAAGGACTCAAGGTGTAGGTTTAACTATTATAGATTTCCTTATGTAAAACGTAAATATACTGTAGGCGTTAAATGACGATGACATCATAGACCACCTAGTACGCTGGACTAAAACGTACATAGAGAAATCTTCTGATGAAATCTTCTTTCGTAGATTTCTTTCACTCAGGTTTACGGGGAAGTATGTATTAATTGGATTTATCAATTTTAATAGGAGAATCTGCACTATACAATAGTTTGAGTTTTAAAGCTGTTATATCATTAGAAGCAACATTCTTAAGATTGCATTATGCAACAGATTGTTTCTATTGATTTTGCGTTCTGACCAAATTGTCGGGGCGTTAAGCCGATCTGACACACTCATACAGATAACAAGGGTATATAGATACATATAATTATGTTATTTGAATATGGAAGTGATAGAGTATTAAACTATTTCTATTTTTAATCGAGCATACTGTGCCATTTAACAGAAATTTGCTCACTTAATATCGTTATTTAGTCATTTTCGTCATTTTCTGATATTTATGGACATTTTTCATTTTAAGCATAGTTAATTCCATCTTATTTTTCATAAAAGATCCAGGCACTTTTCTCATGAGTGAGGATCCAATCGAACCCTTACTATGAC
Organism: Mercenaria mercenaria; assembly: GCF_021730395.1. Lineage (NCBI taxonomy): Eukaryota > Metazoa > Mollusca > Bivalvia > Venerida > Veneridae > Mercenaria > Mercenaria mercenaria. The sequence continues at coordinate 1,185 of NW_026460493.1, read as the reverse complement.
ATTATACACTATTTGATGTGTATTTTTGTAGATGTTAGCCATTTACAAGTAAAGGTTTATGTTGAACAAGCTAAAGTAGAACAGTACCGACCAGCTATGGTGACCGGGGGCATTAAATCCCCTCCCACCCCACCCCTGAAAATTCTCAAATTCAGCGCTTCATTTCTTGCATTCTGGGCTATTTTAGGTGCATTTAAGAACACCTGTTCCCTGTAATTTCATAATATATGATATACCCCTTATATTACATTTTTATGCGCTCATCAGTTTTGGAAAAATAATAATATTAAGTTTTCTCAAAGGTAAAATTCCTTGTTTCTTGGAGATAATTAGCAATTAACAGTCCTCAGTTTGCATTTCTTCAATTTCATCACAGAAGAACTAGTTGGCATTACAAGGGTTTTCAAAGTTTATTGTCCGTTCTATACATGTTTACATACATAAAACAATCATTATACATGAAACATACATGCATAGCCAATCTATTAAAGATTTGTAACAGACAATTATTAAAACATTTTACATAGTTTAATAAATAGCACACAAATACAGTCCAAACTCGATAACCCGAACTCGCTTAAGTTGAACTCCCGCTAAAGTCGAACATATCTTTCAGTCTCAATCTAAATTTATTCCAATCTGACTTAGTTTAAATTGAAAATGTTTAAATCGAACCACGACTATTTAAAGTCGAAGTGTTTACATTGGACCAACCGACTTCGAGTTATAGAGTTTCAGCTGCAATATGAAACTATTTGATACATACATATCAAACAGATAAAATTCAAAATACCCTTGTTAATCTTAGTTTAAAAGCTGCCTTAAAATCCATTTACTTAAAACACTGAATTATTAATACTATGGCAAGAAGCTCAACATTACAAAATGGTCTAGAATAATGGAACATGTTTGGTCAGACCAAACATATGTTAGATTAACGAGAGCATTTTGAGTGATAGATAAATATCATCAATACCTTTAAACAATGGATAAATTTACACTGGCCTAAAACAGTTTGACATTTAAAAATTACTATATACATGTCATTTATTAAGAAATTGACATCTTCGATCAAGTATTGCACAGCAGGTTTTTGCACTTAATCTCAATAATGCTGGGTTTGTTAACACAAATTTAAGCTTTTCAGGATCAGACAAAGATTCAAAATTTGAGTTACTGGAAATT
>NW_026460492.1:0-2093 GCF_021730395.1 Mercenaria mercenaria | reverse complement strand
GATCGCGAGGTCGCGAGTTCAATCCTCAGGCAGGGCGTATGTTCCCCGTGACTATTTGATGAACGACATTGTGTCTGAAATCATTAGTCCTCCACCTCTGATTCATGTGGGGAGTCGGGAGATACTTGCGGAGAACAGGTTTGTACTGGTACAGAATCCAGGAATACTGGTTAGGTTAACTGCCAGCAGTTACATGACTGAAATACCAGCGTTCGACACTAATGGTGTCCCGGGATCCCGAGGACACCAGAAATCCGCAAGGGATCCTGAAGTTCACAATTTCGGTGTTCCGTCGGGACTCTTGATTTTCAGATAAAATATGATTCTAAAAAAATGAAATTCCCCAGTCTTGTTCGCTCAAACATCGGTCTTTTGCTAAGCCAGGGCGTTCAGTTGACCCAAAGTCCCGGGTTTTGACCCGCGAAAATCGAGAAAAACTCGTATTTTACCCGCATAAATTACGGCACGTGCGTCGGCTTGACTCGCGGAAATTTACTTAGATGCGTTCCAAGTTCGATAGTTCTGCCCCCTGTCAATCAAAATCCCAGTGAATTTCAATATTGTTAGCCGGCACAAGCGAAAAATATGGCAGTAGGCGGAGCGTCGTATGTTAATTAGCTACCGACAGATGTCAGTCACGCCACGCGCCAAATGACACGTGCTTATCTCGCGGTTTGTATTTAGTACAATATGCCTTGTCATTAACAAAGGTGTTTATTGATCAATGTTTACAAGTTAATTGATAAACAATGCAGCCTTAGATTATTGTGTTTGTACCATTATTTTGTGTGCTCGATACGATTACATGAGACGGTCGGCCGTTACGGTCTATAACAAATTTATTATCATTGCCGTGGCTTTGTTTGGGCAAAACAAATTAAATAAGCAGAAATTATACGTGGTATGATGAGAAAATAAAGTTAAAACAGTTATCTTTTCAAGAACTTTAACTGTTACTTTTGTTTTTCGTATTTGTCACTCGTTTTCTAGACCGACATTTTCGAACATTTTTATCATTTCTTACAAGATTTTTCTAGTACAAACTAAAATAAAAAGCCAATAAAACGTCTGCATTTACGAAAAATATGATCACTGTTGCCAAAGCAGCTCTTATTTAGAAGAATTTGCTGATAATAAAAGCATGCAAACACTAAACCCCACCCACTTTTAGGCAATGTGCAAAATAAAACAACTAAAATATGAAATGTTTAAGAAAATCTGTTATGACCAATGTACTAGTTTTAGATAAAGTCTGTGGGAGTTGCATTAATAAGGCCTAAAAAATCTTTGTATCTGGTAACATGCTCAAAAAATTAGGGTAGGTAGGTCGGAACATTTTTTTTTTTTCATTTTTTTTTTATTTAAGAGAGACTTCGGAATTTTTTTTATGTCAAAAAAATGATTACAAATAAGCGGGTTATAAGGGGGAATGAACTAGGCGGCATACATTTAGACGAACTACAACAAATGGCAGAGGAGTGTGATGGTAGTGAAGATGAGGGGGAAGAGGACTTGGACAGAAATGACATTATTCTTTTACAGCAAAAGTCATACAAGCTATTGTTGTCATTAATGTAAAATGGAAATAAAGTGGAAATAAAATACATGTAGTACTGTAAACAGTTGTGTTTGCTAGATTTTAGTTTTTTCATGTTCTTACCATATTTTGTTATCAGGGACTCCTAATTTTCAGCAGGGATTCCTAAATTTCCCAGCAGGTATTCCTTCGGGATACCTGGCAAAAAAGTTAGTGTTGAACGCTGAATACTGTTGAAAAACAGCGTTAAACTCAAAACAAACAAACAAACTGTCTACAGTGCAGAGTTATGGTACATTATTCTGGTGCAGAGATGGATGTCTTACATGGCAGATCTCAGTATAAACTAAATGGTATGGTTACATTTACATAAATATATTGTTGCCAAAATGGAACATAAGCTATGGCCATATAAGGAAGTTGTCATATGCAAAATTAGGTCGAATGGCATACAGATTTCCATTTTAACTATTTTTCATCATATTGCAGCCTAGTGCACTAAAATAGAGAAGAGTTTGAATATATTAAATTTTAACATTAATGCAAAGTTTGCATT
>NW_026460491.1:0-21799 GCF_021730395.1 Mercenaria mercenaria | reverse complement strand
CCTATCTGCGCCCCAGAAGTTGTCGTGTAAGTGTCAATTCAGCCATGTCATTTCCACGCCAATTAAACTGCAGCGTTCCACAAGGGAGCTGCTTAGGACCGTGGCTATATTTGACATATGCGGGGACACTGTTTGATGTTATTCCGCCGTCGATTTCAGTTTACGGCTTTGCGGATGACCACACTGCTAATACACGCTTTAAACCATCATCTCCAACAGTAGAATCCCAGGCAATACGAGAACTTGAACAATGTGCTACAACAATCAACAACTGGATGAATGAAAATAAGCTTAAAATGAACACTTCCAAAACCGAGTTCATCATGTTTGGTAGTAGGCGACAGCTCTCTAAGTGTTCAACTGACAAAGTATGCATTGTAGGTGATGAAGTGAAATCATTGAGCTTTATTCGATATCTAGGTACATTCCTGGATGAAAACTTGAATCTAAAAGAGCATGTAAAACGAAAGTGTAGAACAGCAATGCTCAACTACTTCATAATAAAATGTATCCGTAAATATATCTTACCAAAGAGGCTACCGAAACCCTTGTCCTGTCATTGGTGATATCCCATTTAGATTATTGTAATGTCATTCTGTATGGTATTGCTCAAAGCGAAGTAAACAAAATGCAACGAATTCAGAACATGTGTGCAAAACTTGTCCTAAGTCGAAGAAAATATGACAGTTCCAAGCAAGCACTGTGTGACCTTCACTGGCTACCAATCAAAGCCAGAATCACATTCAAAATGCTCACCTACATGTATAATTGTTCAGTTGGAAACTCTCCAGAATATCTTTCTGAACTTCTCATAAAACAAGCACAGACAAGGAACTTGCGTTCTTCAAATTCCGTTACTGGATGTTTCGTTGTTCCTTTCAACAAGCGCAAAACGTTCAGCGACAGAAGTTTTGGTGCTGTTGGACCTAAACTCTGGAATGAATTGCCTCTCGAAATAAGGAAATTGGAAATTACTTTGGACTCTTTTAGAGACTGTGACTGTAATTTTAAGAGATTGAAGTAACGTGAACTGGATGATTTTATTGTGTAAATACATTCGAATATGAACTTTATTATAACAAATACAAAATAGAGTTGTTTGTAATAACTTCTGGACATGTCGCAATAACCCACTTATTCTTACTTAATAACAAACAGCAGTCTTACTGTATCTTAATATTCTAATATTTTATTAATCTTATCTGATGTCTGATCTTTTTTTAATACATACTAAATAGTTTATTCACAATGATATTTATGCTCATTTATGTTATATGTCATTAAATATCTTAATTTTTGTCGTATTTTTATGTATTTGTAAAACGCCATTGGATATGTTTTGCGTAAAAATAGGCGTTTAATCAAATAAAACAGTTTCAGTTTTTCAGTTTCAGTTTAAGGCACGGGTATTGATACTAGCGTTAATAGTTAGGGCTTATTTTCCTTTTTCTTTCATTGTTTTCAATTTTTTATATTTTAGTTCAGAAAAAAAGAGTAAAGGCAGTTAAATTTATTGAGTCTGAAACAGTTTTCTGTGAAAATCACCATTCAAATAAGCCTTTAGTGTAGTTATGGATCACTTTCATTGATTACATTTAATGTTAGCTAGACATTTTCCGCAATTAAAAGCGAAAAATTTAATTAACATTGACAAACTTACATACATCTTCCAACATATTCTTAAATTCAATGAAACGTATTTAATTTCTTGATCGTCTTTAAACCATCCATGTCCTGGTCCGCAGGCCTAACAATCCGAAGTCCCGCTAGTCTTAAAGTTAACATTAGCCGCAGATTCATTATGCTTATCAGAAGACCCGATAGAGCAGAAGTCAACATTAATAACAAATCCTCTCATTCGTATCACCAAACAAATCAAACCAAATTTCAGTGAAATACATGTATAGTTTATGCATTTTGAAATGTAGAAAAAGGTAGTTACTGTAATGTTGAATATACTACTAAGGAAATATTCTTTCTAATAATTACTAAATTGCATTTGATTTGGTTTCGCAATTTATCTTAGGGTCAAAATTGGCCCGATTTCCTAGGTCGCTTCATTTCACACAGACTTGCGAATGAAAAGACTTAAAAAAATATTTTATAGAAAACATTCTTATGACAGTCGGCACAATTCTTATACAATCGCGCATGGACAGTGTTTGACAACACAGAAAATTACGTTAAACGACTTTTAGCTTTTCCAAAAAGTAAAGAAAATGAAAGTACACAGGCTTTATTTGCTGATCAGCCCAGCTCGCCGGTCGACCTGCTCTTATGCATACAAATGACTATATGATATACAAAACTTGACCTGACACTTATCCATATATCTTTGGGGCGTTGTCGTTAGTTTAAGCAATGTTTGTATGCTGAGAATATCTTTATATTATAATAAGCTATATAGTTAACCGATTGCACGGTCGCGTAGAGGGAAGTTTTTATCTAACTTAGTAATAAGTAAATAGACATACACGGTACAGCAAACATATAAGATCGTTAAAATATAAAAAGAAGTACAATCTACCATTATTCGCTTTTCAGATGTTTGATACAAAGCTGATTGTATTATTATTGACTGTAACTCTTTAAATTCGTAAGACGATTTCATATCTGCGTTCATATTTCAACAGAATATTTTATTAGGTATCGAATTTCATCCGGGTAGATCTGGATCTAATTGCTTGACAACATAATTGGTTTAGGTATGGTTTTGCCAAATAAACTGCACATTAATCTGGGATAGGTGGACTTGAAATCAATGTGTATTTCGCCATTGAGATGATAGGGAAAGGATTTTATTAAGCAAGTAAGAACATTTATTTTATAAATTTGTTGTTTATGCTAATTTTGTGATTGTTTTTGCTAGTTTAACCATCTGCTGTTGTAAACTTTGAAAATGGTTCTTTCTGTCTTTAAGATTGACACTTTCTAATACAAGTTCTTGTTATATTGATTCTATAATTGTTCATTTTTTTAATATCAAATAGTTTATCCAACTGCGTTTTTAACGAAGTTAGTACGTTTGTGACAGAACACTCACTATTAACTTGTGAGATATAATCTTCTGTCTAGATTCTACACAATGTCTTGATTGTAAACTGAAACGCTCATGAACGTTAAAATAAACAAGGGAAATCAAATTTGGTTTTCAATTTCCCTTTAACGTTTCTTTGTTTTCTTCTTTTTTTGATATTGGATTAAAGGCCGTTTTTCAACAGTATTTCAGTTATGTATTTCAGTTATGTAACAGCGGGCAGTAAAACCTAACCAGTGTTCCTGGATTCTGTAACAGTAAAAACCTGTTCCCCGCAAGTAACTGCCAACTTTCCTACATGAATCAGAGGTGGAGGTCTAATGATTTCAGACACAACGTAGCTTCAAATTAGTATTATTCGGTTTAAAGTGTAGATCACCAAATTATTTCGTAACTTAAACTCGATTTGACAGAATATGCAACTTACGTGAATTTTATGTCCCTGTAATTGGATTCAGGGTCGTAACGTTTTCCGAGTGGTACATTTATCAAATCGAGTCAGCTATTTATTCTGCTTGGTTGCATTTTATTCTTACAAAAGACCTCAATTCATATTTTATTAATTATATATATCTAATTTTTATTTAACACTTAACCTGCTAAATTTTTAATGAACTTGTCCATCTTTTAATTTGAACTGTACCATTAATTGTTAAAGGGGTGCTTATTATGAAATATACTGACTGGATGGCAAACATTGCATATATCAGACGGCACTGTCACAAAGGCAGACTCATTTGCCGCCAGCATTCTAAGGGTTAATGTAGTTTATAAGGTAAACATATGATATCATAATATAAGATCAATACGTTATGTTAAAATGGTTTAAGAAATATATCTTGCTCGGTCCTTATTTAATCTGGACATTGTAGTGGAAATAAGCTGATATACTGTTATCTGTAAACATTGTTCATATACTGTTGTCTGTAAACATAAAGTACACATACAGACTAAAACTAACATCATCTGATATACTATGAAAGACAGTGTTTTCAGTGTGACACAATCGAATGTCAATCCAATTTAGCAATTACAGGTATTCAGACATTTTCTCAAAGAATAAAACGTATACCCGGAAATTCACAATAAAAAAAAAATGCTCTACGTATTTTCTCAATACAATAAGCAATAAAACTGAACCAACAGTATAACTTTCATATCCTCATATGACCCATTACACCAGATTTCATCAAATGCATGGAACTATATTTTGGACAACTTCGAACTCAGTAGTCACTTTCTGTTTTGTGTAATCAGTAGCAGAAGTGGGAATCTTGTGTCCAAGAAATCACTACACCAATAGAAAACATTTCGGACAGCCAAGTTCAACTATTTCGTCTAGTAATATTTTGGCCGACTTGCAGTCACATAAAATTTCGAAAAATTGTAATGTATCAATTTCAAGTTCAAATATGATCGACTCAAACCTTCTATGTGTCTCCGTGTCCACACCTCTCACCTCCCCTCAATAATAAAAAGATAAAATTTAAAGATAAAGTTTTTTAGAGGAGGGAAGATGGCACTTTGATTAGTCATTAATCCTCCACCTGATTCGTGTGGGGAAGTTGGCAGTTACATGTGAAGAACAGGTTTGTACTGGTAACTGCCCGCCGTTACATGACTGAAATACTGTTGAAAAACGGCGTTAAACCCAAAACAAACAAAGAAACATTGATTAGTCGCCGGTAGAAACCGGCGACTTTTGATACGCTTAAGTGTAAGGGGCCAGTTTCGCATTTGGTACGTTGTTTAAATTATATAGACAGATGCACTTTAAAGGCATTTATATTCGACTGGTTATTTATGATGTTTATAGAACTGAGGATTCCTGCGTACCAGTAGTTATTGTGTAAAGTAAATATGTGCTTGAATCGATTTTCCTAGCTCCGTGTAGACGGCCGTGTCTAAAGTTTTATCTGAGGTAACGGAATTCAGACGAAATGGAAACGGACGTCCATCCATCCAGATTCAGCTCAAAATTGCGGAAAAAGTAAACGGTTATGATACACTTTTCTTCCCATCATTATTTTTGTCTGGCCACATGCTTTAAAAAATATACAGTTTTTAGGTCAGTCATTTGCAGATAATACGGTACAGGTCGCGCAAAGTGCAATATGGGCCATTTTTGCCTCAAAATTTAGTGTCCTGAAACCTGCGTTTTACTCGTTTTTATCACGGAAGCAACAAAATCGGCAGACTGGAAATGTTGCATAATGAAGCGCTAAGTCTACGCAATACATTCGTTTAACACTTGCCTTGAATTTATCAAAATTAGATTTTTCATGATTTTTTTTTTTTCGCACTGGTATCAGCGCAGATTTGTGGAATTTTCAAATCTACTATCCATTGTCCCCATTTAGCATCCTGCAGCTGGTAAGAGAAGTTATTAAAATGTGACAATGAAAAATGATAGCCCACCATGAGAAATCCAACATAGCAGTTTTGCGATCAGCATGGATCCATGCTGTTCACTAACAGTTTCTCCAATTGAAATATGCTTCGAACGCAAACAGCATGGATCTTGACCAGACTGCGCGGATGCACAGACAGGACTTAATCCATGCTGGTCGCAAAGCTACTATGTTGGTTTTCACATGGCGCGGCTCATAATGTAAATAAAAGAAAACTAAGGAAGCTCATGATAGGCTTATATAATTACATAAAGGAATTAGGAGCTGAAAATTGCATAAGATTTTTATCAGTTCAATATGTAGGTTTTAAGGAAAATAGGAAAAAATGTATAAAGAACTTGTCCCTATATTCCATATCAATAGCCCTATCACGTGCTCTGAAACAGGTAAGCATTCTCACTACACTGCAGAGAGAATGCTTTTACAATGGGTTTACAACCATGTCAGATTAATAACCTCAGTTATTTTTTTTCTTATCTCTTGCTTTTGATAAACAATTAGACCCTCAGCCTACACAAAATCCTATTTTTTGAATTTTATTGTATAATTGTGAATGCTTTGCATTCTGTTTTTGCTTCTTTACATTTCGCCGAACATGTGCACACTGCTGTGATTTCTGGACCGGATGTTCATAAGGGAAGTTCACGCAGTTCTTCTTTAACTTTGACGAAAGCATAAAATATGTGAAGTATCTTTGCAATATGAAATATCGAGACAATGTGACTAGTGCACAACGGAAGATTAATTCCAAAGAGTTAAAACAATGCCGTTTTACATTAATGTATTATTTTAAATTTGAATTGAATTACTAGCACCATCAAAATAGACAGTCAGTGGTGTTACATATCAATACTGTAATGACGCCTTTCTATTGATATATAACATGGTTTCCATGTTAGCCTGTGAATGTCAGTCTCTCTATATTGTGATATAAAGCCGTTATCTGGCCTAAGGCAGTAGTTATTTTTACATTATCTTTTATATAGACACTGTACATTATTGCAATTCTGCCTACATTCTGTCCCGTGATCCCCCCACCAAATAATAATAATAGCAGAGCTACCGGCGCCGCAAAGCGGCGCCGACAGCGTCGCATTACGGTTAGACGTATGAAAAAGAAAATGAATAGAGAGACCTAACTGTGTATACTATCGAGTTGAAAATCCGTGGTATTTTTTGGAATCGGTGTGTTCGGATTTTTTCATGTGCACTATGCACATAGTAATTAATCAATAAAGACGTCAGTAGATGCTTACTGTTTACAGTTGACAAAAGCGTCTCGTTTACTGCTTTGAATATTGAATAAAAATGTAAATGAGCATTTGATAATAAGCAATTAGTGCTAAATACATTTTCTACGACGAAAAAAAAAAAGAAATAAAATACAATATTTTCATTTTGAAACGACTTTCGTCACGCTGCCATTACTGAACTTTATTATATACTTATGCTTGCCCTGATGACGTCATAACTCCAGAGTGGGGTAGTGGCTAGCGAGTTCGCGTTAAAATCCAGAGATCGTGAGTTTGAACCTCACCTGGACCATATTTTTTTTAATTCCTTTTTTATTTCAGTTTTTTGTATTATTTTATATTATTAGTTTTGAAAATATTGTATAACTAAAGTCATTCATGTGAAATTTAACAAGACTTTAGTGTTTATAGTTTTGATGTCAGGTTCAAATGTAGTACCTGTGCAGTAGTCAGGAGACATAACTTTAAAAAACAAGAGGGCCATGATGGCCCTATATCGCTCACCTGTTATCATTGCACTTGAGGAGAAGAAGGTCCTCAGAAAAGATATCTAAGTCCAAAGGACAGGAACAACAAAGGGAAGAAATTTAACCAAAAAGAAAAAAAAATCTTACCAGGTATAGATATGTCAAAATACACCTAAAATTTGGGAGGTACCATCTGTGTTGGACCACAGAAAAGTGGTCTCTGTTTTTCCGTACGGCCAATAATAAAAAAGTTACTAAAAATAAGCTATTTATAGTAACGTAAAAGGGAAGTAATTAAAAAAAAATACATATTGTAAGTGAACAAAAGAAGGATCTGCAAAATAAATCTGTTGACATAAATGAAATTTCAGATCAGTATCTTCGTTAGTTATGGAGATATAGCAATTTTAAATTGAAATAAAGGGAAATAAGTTGACATAAAATCAGTCCATAGTTATCTACACTCAGTCCAACTAATAACAATAATGACATTTCAAATAAGTCCTATAAGTACTTACTGATATAAATCCATTTTGATTACAATCAGGGGAGGTAATCAGATATAAAATAACTCTGGAACATACGATTGGATCTGATTTGTCATGGAATCCAAGATTTATTGTTGTTGAAGATATTTTGAAAGTTTGAATAAAAAAAAACTATAAACGAAGTCTCTATACGACTGCAAAAGCCAAAATAGAAAATTTTGGACATTTAAGGGGCCATAACTCTGGAACCCATGACGGAATCTGGCCAGTTGAAAAAAGGACGCAAGATTTTGAGGTGATACAAGTTGTGTGCAAGTTTAGTTAAAATCAAATAATAAATGAAGCTGCTATTGTGCAGACAAGGTCAAAATAGCTAATTTTGGCCCTTTCAGGGGCCATAACTCTGGAACCCATTATGGGATCTGGCTGGTTCAAGAAAGGAACCAAGATCTTATTATGACACAAGTATTGTGCAAGTTTGAATGAATTCAAATCATAAATGAAGCTGCTATTGTGCAGACAAGGTCAAAATAGCTAATTCTGACCCTTTCAGGGGCCATCACTCTGGAACCCATAACGGAATCTTGCCAGTTCAAGAAAGGAACCGAGATCTTATGGTGATAAAAGTTGTATGTCAGTTTGGTTAAAATAAAATCATAAATGAAGCCGCTATTGTGCAGACAAGGTCAAAATAGCTAATTTTGGCCCTTTCATGGGCCATGACTCTGGAACCCATTGTGGGATCTGGCCAGTTCAAGAAAGGAACCGTGATCTCATGGTGATACAAGTTGTGTGCAAGTTTGGTTAAAATAAAATCATAAATGAAACCTCTATCGTGCAGACAAGAAATTGTTGATGCACAAAAATAGCAAATTCTGGCCCTTTAAGGGGCAATAACTCTAAAACCCATGATGGGATCTGGCCAGTTTTTGAAAGGCACTGAGATATCATGCCAATACATGTTTTATACAAGTTTGATCAAAATTGCTTGCAAAATGTGGTCTCTATCTTGTTCACAAGAAATTGTGGACGGACGGACGACGGACGAAGGGTGATCACAAAAGCTATGTGACAGGTGAGCTAAAAAACAAAAACTTTAGGATCAAAATATACAGGCATTGAACTGTGGAAAGCAAATAATGCTCTTCTCCTCGTTCACATATATTTCATCCGTTAGCTTTAAAATCACTGACCAGAGTTTATAGAAAAAACCCTAAAACTATTGGCAATGAATTATCAATAAACATCAAAAAGGTTCTTACTGCCATCCCTATTCTCTAGTGCTAAAAGCTTAACCATAAAAAAGCCATAGATTGTTAACTTAGAAGTTTAGTAAATAAACAGGGATTTTCGAGAATTTCGGCAAACACTGTTTTTCTCTAGGCAAATTCTGATCATTAACTTTTAAAAATTGCTAGTCTTTTGGGTTGAAAACAAGCTTTGTACAGTCATGTAAATGACTGTAATGTTTCCATACCAGGCGTCTATTATAGCAGTATTTTTTACTGAAAGTTGGACACATTCTTCCTTCCAAAAAGAACCAAAATTTGACGTAAATTCTAATTTCTTTTAACTTTGGAATTGGAAAATTAACTTTTTACATTCTCATTGCCAAACATTCACACGCAAAGAGACAGAATTCCTTTGGCTATTGGCCTAATGAGATTCTGTTAGGTTTGAAATTTTCAAGGTTCTAGCTTTTCAATTTGAAGGAGTTATCATGTATGGCTGGGTTCCAGTATGATAATATTATAATATGTAAAAATTTTGATTTTACGTTTTAATAAGAATAACAAAAATTATTCAAATACGTTTTCTTTCTTTATCTTGGTGCCGATTTTAATCTATTTTGTTTGTTTGTTTGTTTGTTTTGGGTTTAACGCCGTTTTTCAACAGTATTTCAGTCATGTAACGGCGGGCAGTTAACCTAACCAGTGTTCCTGGATTCTGTACCAGTACAAACCTGTTCTCCGCAAGTAACTGCCAACTTCCCCACATGAATCAGAGGTGGAGGACTAATGATATCAGACACAATCTCGTTTATCAGTCACGGAGAACATACGCCCCGCCCGAGGACTGAACTCGCGACCCCGAGATCCGTAGACCAACGCTCTTACCTATTGAGCTAAGCGGGCGGGCTGATTTTAATCTATATCGAACTTTCTTTTGATTATATATTTAATATCTTTCGAGTTTTCCTATGTCAACAATTAATCTTGATGCAGTCTAAAACATACATTCAGAAATCATGAATTATCATTAATACTTATAATATTAATAGATCTAATAGAACATAAACTTCCAAAACGAATCCATAATTCCAGATAATTCCAACAACACTCCTTTAATTTTTAAGGGCACTGGTGATTTTTCAAGGGAGCTCTGCCTTTTAGGTAGCACCTAATTTCATATTAATAATAATAATAATTATTATTATTATTATAGCAGAGCTACCGGCGCCGCGAAGCATCGCATTACGGTTAGACGTATGAAAAAGAAAATGAATAGAGAGACCTAATTGATAGGTGCTCACAGGAAGTACTTCTTTCCGGAGTGAATACAGAACTTCATTCAATTCTAAAAAATATTCATCACTCAACAATAATGAAAGAATGCTTTCCAGTTGTTTGAAAAAAAAAATATTATTTTCATTTAAAAGATCAAGCATCGGCAAGAAAATGGGGAAAATGTCATTTAATAAGCAGAAAGAAATGGGAATGCGGTAATGACGTCACCGTGACACCGGCTTCCCATAATTTTTGCAACGTATGGTATTCACAGGTATGGTGACACTAAATGTAGACTTTTTCAAGTGAATAGGTTCTTCTGAATTCTTGTGAGTAGGGAATAGTTTCTTTGTGACAAATAAATGATGCATAATATTTTTAGCTAAATCCGATTTCTTTGAGCTCGCTTTGAGGCTTTGCCTTATTTCATATTAGCGAGCTCGAAGAGCATTCCCGAAGGGCCTGCTCGAGAATCGAGCTTTACGGTAACGCAAGTATACTTTCACACTTAGTGATGGATTTGAAAAGTTTCGTCGGAAGTTTTTAAAAAAGCGCACCCTAGCGGACTGGTGCTCACAGGAAGTACTTCTTTCCGGAGTGAATACAGAACTTCATTCAATTGCTAAAAATTATTCATCACTCAACAATAATGAAATAATGATTTCCAGTTGTTTGAAATTTTTTTTATAAAATTAGGCGCTACCTAAAAGGCAGAGCTCCCTTGAAAAATCACAGTATCCCTTAAAAATTAAAGGAGTGGTGTTGGAATTGTCTGGAATTATGATTATGGAAGTTTATATTCCATTAGATATATTAAAATTATAAGTATTAGACTCTAATGATAATTCATAATTTCTGAATGCATGTTTTAGACTGCATCAAATTTAACTCTTGACAAGTGAAATACTCGAAAGATATTCTGTATATAATTAAAAGAAAGTTCGATATAGATTAAAATCTGCACCAAGATATATCTGTTTCTAGTTCTGTGTGTGTAACCCTTTTTTTCTTTTTTTTTAGATTTAGTTACAGAATGCTACATGCTGGTGATGCAAATGTTTTCCTCAGCAGTATTAAATGCTTGTTGTAATATGTGACTCTTCTTATTATTTTTTTTTGTAGTGTCAGCTAATCTTTTTTTATGTTGCTTTAAATGTGTTCCAATCTGTATGTGGTAAATTGCTTTCCTTTTCCTTTTATTTGCTAGTACCTATGTGCTATTTTGTTTTAATGTGTTGTAACATGTATGTGATAATTTGTGATTTGTTTATCAGTTGCTTTTTTTGTTTTAATGTGCTTTAACATGTATGCTTTTTATTACAGCTGTTTTTACTTATGTTGGGCTTGTTTACATATGTTTGTCGGAAAATAGCTTTAAGCTTGTGTTATATGTTTTATACTTATCCGACGTTAAATAAATTTTCTTGTATCTTGTATCTAGAAAAACACGTTTTTGAGTAATTTCTGTTATTCTTATTAAAACGTACTGCATCAACAATTTTACATAAATTATTATCATACTGGAAACCAGCCACAAATGATAACTCCTTCAAATTGAAAAGCTTCAAATTTAAACCTAACAGAATCTCATTAGGCCACTAACCGAAGGAATTCTGTCTCTTTGCGTGTGAATGTTTGGCAATAAGGACTTAATGTAAAAAGTTAATGTTCCGATTCCAAAGTTAATAGAAATTAGAATTTACGTAATCCTGGAAATGACAATTGTAATTCTTTTAAATGCCATTATTGTCAAATTTTGGTTCTTTCTGTAAGGAAGAATGACTGTGTCCAACTTTCAGTCAAAATACAGGTATAATAAACGCCTGGTATGGGAAAATTACAATCATTTACATGACTGTACAAAGCTTGTTTTAAACGCAAAAGATTAGCATTTTTTAAAAGTTAATGATCAGAATTTTACCTTGAGAAAAACAGTGTTTGCCGAAATTCTCGAAAAAAACCTGTTTATTTACTGAACTTCTAAGTTAACATTTCTATGGCCCTTTTAATGGTTAATTTTTAGCACTATAAAATAGGGATGGTAGTAAGAACATTTTTGATGTTTATTGATAATTCATCGCCAATAGTTTTTTTTTTTTTTTTTTTTTTTTGATAAACTCTGGTCAGTGATTTTAAAGCTAAAGGATGAAATATATGTGCACGGGGAGAAGAGCATTATTTGCTTTTCACAGTTCAATGCGTGTATATTTTGATCCTAAAGCTGTAGTTTTAAAGTTATGTCTACTGCACAGGCACTACATTGGAACCTGACATCAAAACTAAACACTTGTTAAATTTCACATGAATGACTTTAGTTATACAATATTTTCAAAAATAATAATAATACAAAAAAAACTGAAATAAAAAAAGGAATTGAAAAAAAAGACTGGTCCAGGTAAGATTCGAACTCACGACCTCTGGTTTTCATCGCGAACTCGCTAACCACTACACCACTGTGTACTTATGACGTCATCGTTGCAAACATAAGTATATATTATAAAGTTCGGTAATGGCAGCGTGACGAAAGTCGTTTCAAAATAAAAATATTGTATTTCATTTCTTTTTTCTTCGTAGAAAATGTATTTAGCACTAATTTTTTTATTATCAAACGCGCATTTACATTTTTATTCAAAGCAGTAAGCGAGACGCTTTTGTCAGCTGTAAACAGTAAGCGTCTACTGACGTCTTTACTGATTAATTGCTATGTGCATAGTGCACACGAAAAAATCCGAACAACACCGATTCCAAAAAGTACAACGAATTTTCAACTCGATAGTATACACAGTAAGATCCTCTCTATTCGTTTTCTTGTTCATACGTCTATCCGTAATGCGACGCTGTCGGCGCCGGTAGCTCTGCTATTTATTGCATTTAAAAGATCAAGCATCGGCCAGAAAATGGAAAAAAAATGTCATTAATAAGCAGAAAGAAACGGGAACGCTGTAATGACGTCGCCGTGACACCGTTTCCCATAAATTTTTCAATGTATGATATTTAGTGATGGTAACACTAAATGCAGACTTTTTCAAGTGAATAGGTTCTCCTGAATATCTTATGACTAGTGAATAGTTTCTTTGTGACATATAAATGATGCATAATATTTTTAGATAAATCCGATTTCTTTGAGCTCGCTTTGAGGCTTTGCCTTTGTTCATATTAAGAAATTAGTGCTAAAGACATTTTCTATGAAGTAAAAAGAAAAAGAATATAATATTTTCATCTTGAAACGACTTTCGTCACGCTGCCATTACTGAAATTTATTATATATACTTATGTTTGCCCCGATGACGTCATAACTCCACAATGGTGTAGTAGTTAGCGAGTTCGCTTTGAGATCCAGAGAAAGTGAGTTCGAACCTCACCTGGACCAGATTTTTTTTTTAATTCCTTTTTTATTTCAGTTTTTTTTTTGTATTATTATGAGTTTATTAAAATATTGTATAACTAAAGTCCTTTATGTGAAATTTAACAAGTGTTTATAGTTTTGATGTCAGGTTCCAATGTAGTGTCTGTGCAGTAGTCAGTAGACATAACATTTAAAAAAAAAAGCTTTAGGATCAAAATATACAGGCATTAAACTGTAAAAAGCAAATAATTCTCTTCTCACCGTTCACATATATTTCATCCGTTAGCTTTAAACTCACTTACAAGAGTTTATAAAAAAAAAAAACCTAAAACCATTTGCGATGAATTATCAATAAACATTAAAAAGGTTCTTACTGCAATCCCTATTCTCTAGTGCTAAAAGATTAACCATAAAAAAGCCATAGATTGTTAGCTTAGAAGTTCAGTTAATAAACAGGGGTTTTCGAGAATTTCGGCAAACACTGTTTTTCGCTAGGTAAAATTCTGATCATTAACTTTTAAAAATTGCTAGTCTTTTGGGTTTAAAACAGGTTTTGTACAGTTAACGTAAATGATTGTAATTTTCCCATACAGGTGTCTATTATAGCAGTATTTTTGACTGGAAATTGGACACATTCTTCCTTCCAAAAAGAACCAAAATTTTACAATAATGACATTTAAAAGAATTACAATTAATCATTTCCAGGATAACGTAAATTCTATTAACTTTGGAATTGGAACATTAACTTTTTACATTAAGTCCTCATTGCCGAACTTTCAAACGCAAAGGCTGTTAGGTTTGAAATTTTCAAGGTTCAAGCTTTTCAATTTGATGGAGTTATCACTTGTGACTGGTTTCCAGTATGATAACAATTTATGTAAAAAAAATATTCAGTACGTTTTAATAAGAATAACAGAAATTATTCAGATACGTTTTCTTCTTTATCTTGGTGCAGATTTTAATCTACAGTACAATCGCAATCCTAAGAAAAGCCAAGGGACCGGCCGTTTTTTTCGTAGTATCGCATTTTCGTTCGAGCGCAGTATAAGAAATTTCGCTATACAGCACCTTAAGTAACCAGTGGTATTTAAACATGTAATTTTCGTATCGGAGTACATGTATACCAATTTTATATGTACAACTGGGTTTTCTACAAATCTTATTTGAATCTGAACTCAGATGGTATCAAGAACTTTAAATCGTTTTTTTTTTCACCTTTTTTTCACTGTACATAAAATATATACAGGGTACATTGTTGCACGAGAACAAACATCGCAATTGCCTATTCCGATTCAGCTACCATACACTGAATTTTTCGGAATAATAAAACGACAATTTACAGACGATCAGGATTTTTTTATTTTCTTCATGCAGTGGCTGTTTGAGAAGTATAGATATCGAAGTAAGCGTGGCTGGTATGCCATCCGATCTGACAGTTATATGAGAAAACATTAACCACTAAATTGTGTCATAGTGTACAGCGTATATATTTCGAATTTAATTACTAAGTTTTCTCACTTTAATTACTGTTTACGCCCAGCTAATTGATAGTGACACTTTCCACGCTTAAGCGTTTTTCACGCCGTTATGGAAGGTGTGAAAACTTTGACGATACAAGTATTCGTAAAATCGCAACTAAAACAAGTTGAAAACAGGCTTTATGGGCATAACAATACATTCGTAGGAGCGCATTTTTCGTAAAATTGCATTTTCGTAAAACCGCGACTTTGTTACATAGAAATAAGAAGGAATCCATAATTCCAGATAATTCCAACACCACTCCTTTAATTCTTAAGGTCACTGGTGATTTTTCAAGGGAGCTCTGCCTTTTAGGTAGCGCCTAATTTCATAATAATAATAAGTATACTAAGTCTTGCATTAAACAGACCTACTCAAGAGAAAAAAATCAAGCCTCAATAGACATTAGGTTGACCAGCGTTCTTTCCAACATCTTGAACCAAATCACATGCAAATAACGAAAAGCCTCTAAATGGCTGCAAATTTACAACACGTTGTTATGCATCTTCATGTAACTGCATGTTTCATGCAGGTATTTAACTAAAATGTTCATTTTATTCACCATTGAAAAGAGGAACGATTTTCTACGTCATCACTCACTTCCTTATTGTGGTTAACCGAGGGCAAAGGACTGTGGCCTTGTTTCATCTTGGTTGACTGTTAAACGTACAAATCAGTTTTTGGACTTACATACATGTAATTCCGTAACTTCCCATGCTCGTAGCGGCCATTATGAAGAAAGGAAGCTGCGTAGTGAAAATTTTGCATATATACACAATCAGAATGGCTAATCTGTTTGGTTGCAATAAAAAGTCTACATCATTCATCGATCGCTTCATGCACAGTCATTTCTTACTTCATATTGTGTAGGACATCCAAAATGTGTCCGTTTCACAATTGGCGAAGATGTTCCTATGGTGCAATACTAAAAAAAGAATGTCTTGATAAAGAGAATATTTCTAAAAATATGACCTCAATAGAAGAATTGAAAGCTGCCATTGAATCCCTTTTGGTACGTAAAAGTTAATGTATGGTACATTTTAAAGCGACTTGTGTATATCCACATAGACTTTGATTTTAACTGGAAAATATTCGGATAAAGTGCTGTTAAATTTAAGCTCAAGCATTGTAGCCATTGTAGTTGTATGAGATAGATGCAAGCACGAATATTATTGCTAGCTAAAGTTCATTTTGCTTGGCACGAAGCCTGCTAGGTAGCAGGCAATTATCACTAAGTAGCTATTGGCTCATTGATCTAACTCGGCCAGGCATTTATCTCCTGCTGTTAATACAATGGCTCTACAATACAGAGCTTCTTGTTAAATAATAATAGTTAATTTTAAATTTTCTTAAATAAACGGATCTGCAATTTTCATACCACGCATTATAGCATCGTATTTAACTTGTCGCTAAATTGGACTGCCTTGACAAAAATATAAGTCGGTAATACAAGCAAATTAAAATCTATCTGCTGGATGTAATTATACAGATATATCTCTGTTTTTCTCACTTATCGGACAGAAAATCTCTATTTTTAGAAATGCTGGAAAATCTTATCTCACATGGGTTATCCCACACTCCTTTGACGGACTACTTCATGCACTGAATTAACATATTATTTATGTAAAATAATTAAAAATCAGGTACCTTTATTTTTTCTCTCCGTTCCTTATAGTGTATTTCTCGATTCAAAATTCATTACTTTATGATAAGAACGTATCGTTACGCTACAAACAATAAAACTAAAGCGGAACTTTGTTATTGTGCGTCACTGAAATGTCACCTCTGCTTACGGGCGTCAATTTCCCGCGTTTTAAATAGTTTCATAGTTTCGTGCCTGTTTTTATTGTTTTTGTTGTGGTAAGTGAGAAATAGAATCCATCATTGGTGTTCGATGAAGATCAGAAAATCCCAACCCTCGGGCGCACCGCTCAAGTCTTAAACTCGGCACATTTAAGACTTGAGCGGTGCGCCCGAGGGTTGGGATTTTCTGATCTTAACCGAAGACCAATGACAGATTCTCTATATCCTTAATAAAAATCTCAAATTCAGACAAAAAGCCGAATATTGCAATCAGTACTAGACGCATGATTGCCTGCGTGATCAAATAAATTCAGTAACATGTATTGAATGAATGAGAATCCATTCTAAATAGTTGTGTAGGTAAAGTAACGATAGAAAATAGTTTGATTGTCATAGCAAAATAATATAAGTCTTATGTTGGTTTTGCGACGAGCCTTTCAGGTACTTTGGTATACTGTCTATTTCATAATCACGGTGTATATCTCTTACAAATCATAAAAATAGTTCTGTTCATCTGCAAATATATTTCAATGGACTATGTACTTGTTTATATCGAATTTCATTTTGATAGACATAAATCCTCGGCAGGTTTGTCCTATAAATTGCACAGTTTAATCTTGATAGAATGTAGACTGAATTATTAAAAATGATTTTGTTCGAATAAAATGTGCAGTTCGAATGAAAGGCCGAATACAGATTGTATAATTACGCAACTGAAAGACTATTAATAAAACATGTTTTAAAACTTGACAATAATATGTCTGCAAATAGGGTAACATGATTATGAAATCTAAGTTTTTGCAAAGAGCTATAAAAATAAATATATTTTATAGTTCTTTGGTTTTTGCAATTACTTTTGAAACTGAAAATATTGTATTAATAATTAACCTGAACGAAAATGACCTTTTCCTTGGCGAATAATAAAAAAAGAGATACCTTTAAAAAATAATTGACAATATTCCAATAATTTTCGTAGCTAGAACAACACGTCTACTGAAAATAATTTCCCCATGCACAACGGAATATCATTTTGCAAATGTTATAGCTGGAACGATGTCTTTAAACAAATTGGATTTCATTAGTTTAATATTGCCGATATTTGTATATTTATGTTCTCACGTTATGAATAAAACATAATTATTTATTTATCTCTGTTTGTGGAGAAGTTCTGGTATCGCCTTGTCTGTCCATACGTCTGCTGTCCGTCAGTCTTTGATGTCTTTAAAAAATATAATTTCATTTGCTTATAATTGGCCATTGTTGCACATTTATGTTCTCGCATCAGGACTTAACAGGGAATGAATTATGTGACTCCTAATATCGGTTCAAATTGTCGCGCTTTTTTGAGTAGTGAATATTATGATGGTTTTGGCTCAATCTGACCTAATTTAACCTGTAGTCTTTGGTCCGAACCAACTAATGCTGGACAATTAAAAGCCCACAGGTTTCAAACCGACTAAAAAGTTTTAAACACATATAATATAATGAGTTTACAGAATAAAATATATTGTTTGAAAGAAAGAAAATTTACTGATAATATAAATCCTCACTATGTTACAGCAAAAAACGGGAAAAGAATGATAATGGCTACCTGTTCGTCTTGTGGAAAAATGAAATCAAAGTTTGTTAAAAGTACTATCACAGCAGGTAGTTTAGATATTCATAAGGCAATGTTACCTTTATTACCTAAAAAAGGTTTAACACTTCCAGGATATAACTATTGTGGGCCAGGAAATCCTTTAGATAATGGACATCCTGTCAACGAACTGGATGCAGTATGTATGGACCATGACTTTTGCTATGACAGCGGTGTAAAAAAGGGTACATGCGACAAAAAAATGCTTTCCAACTTAAATAAAACTAAATCAAAAACATTTGGAGAAAAGATTGCAAAACATTTAGTTGTAAAACCAGCAATTAAAACGAAATATAAACTTCGGCTGGGACAAAAACGAAAGTCAAAAAACGGGAAAAGGGGGTAGAGTACACCCCCGAAATAACTGTACCAAGCTACCGCTGGAGCGATGAATTTGCAGAAGAATTACACAAACCAATTAAAAGAAAATTTAGGAAACGAAGAGTGATAGTTAATGATATTGATGATACTTAGTCAGCTGATTTAGTTGACATGCAAGCTTTTTCAAAATACAATAAAGGAGTAAAGTATTTGTTAACCGTTATTGATATATTCAGTAAATATGCTTGGGTTATTCCATTAAAGAATAAAACTGGAGAATCTGTTACTGAAGCATTTGAAAAAATAATTTTAAAAGGTAGAACACCAACAAATGTATGGGTAGATGAAGGAAATGAATTTTATAATAAAAAGTTTGAATCATTTTTGAATAAAAATAGAATTAACATGTACCATACATTTAATGAAGGAAAGGCTGTAGTTATTGAAAGATTTAATAGAAGTTTAAAAAGAATAATGTGGAATTATTTTACAGCAAATAATACTTATACTTATTTAGATAATTTGCAGGAAATGGTTGATAAATATAACAAAACAAAACACTCTAGTATAAAAATGACACCAACCGAAGCTAGTAAAAACTTAAATAAAGGTACTGTTTACTTTAATTTATATGGTAATTTAAAGATACCAAAGAGTAAAGCAAAATTTAAAATTGGTGATCGAGTTCGCTTAAGCAAACTTAAAAGACATTTTGAAAAAGGATATACACCAAACTGGACAGAGGAAATATTTATGATTTATGGAATTAATAATACAAATCCCAGAACATACACTATTAAAGATTTAAATGATGAAATAATTCAAGGTTCATTTTATGAACAAGAACTTTTACCTACTACACAAGAGGTTTTTAGAATAGAAAAAGTTATCAGACGAGACTATGAGAAAAAACAAGCTTTAGTAAAGTGGAAAGGTTACAATGAAAAATTCAATAGTTGGGTACCATTTAGTGAATTGGAAGAAATTTAAATTGAAAATATATTATATAAATGAGTAATAAAAATCTAATTTCTAATAATAATGGAATAGAAACAATAGATCAATTAATTATCCACTTAACTAAACTAGCTGCTGCCTACAGAAAAAGTTATAAATTTTGCGGAAGAGTAAGTACAGGATTACAGATTACAGCAGGTATTTTTGGTTGCTCGGCTGCATTAGCACTTGTTCCAGTTATTCCTATATTTATAGCAGTTGCTGGCGCTGTTCCATCAATAATTACTATTTTTATTAATAGACTAAAAGTTGAAGACAAAAAGCTATTTTAAAATTGCATCACCAGAAAATAAAACAAGTAATAACAAAAGCACGGATCGGAAAAGTAAATAAAGAAGATCCAAATAAAGTTATTCAGGATATTTTTACAATACTGTTAGAAATGCAGAAAGAAAAAACTATTCAATGCCTCTTGAAATGCATATGAAGGAATTTAAACTTAACGGATATAAAAGTAAAAAAGAGGAAGAGTTGTATTAAAGATTATTAAAGATTTTTTCTATAAGTATTTTATATAAATGAGAAAAATTATATCAGTTGAAGGTAATATTGCATCAGGAAAAAGTACGTTTTTAGATATTATGAAAGAATATAATCCTAATTTTAATATAATTCCAGAACCAATTCACGAATGGCAAAATGTTATGGACCCAAGTTATAATTCATATAACCTTTTTGAACTTGCTGCTCAAGAACCGTCCAAATATTTATTTCCTTTTCAGCTAACAACTTTAAACAGTCTTATAAAAATGTTATCTTCTGCTAAACAGTTTGATGGTGTTTCTGTCCTTGAACGTTGTTATTTAACTAACAGTAACGTTTTTACAAAACAACATCACGACAACGGTGTTATAAATGACCCCGAGTGGGCAGTATACAATCTTTTCTTAACTGATCATATTATAAAACCATACGGAAAAAACCCAATTGATGGATTTGTTTATGTTAAAACCAACCCAGAAATATGTTTTAAAAGACTTCAAAAAAGAAACAGAACGGAAGAAAACAGAGTTGGTTTAAATTATTTAGAAAAACTACACAAATTATACGAAGAATGGTTAAACAGAATGTCTCAATGAGGTATTAAAATTTTAACAGTTGATAACAATTTAGAAAAAATAACTTCAAAAAACCTATTCAAAAGATATAGATAATATAAACAAATTTCTCAAATCAATATAATTTCATTACGTGCGTTTTAAAGACTTTTTATGCCCCCGAAGGGAGGCATATAGTTTTTGAACCGTCTGTCAGTCTGTCGGTCTGTCGGTCTGTCAGTCTGTCGGTCTGTCAGTCTGTCCGCAATTTTCGTGTCCGGTCCATATCTTTGTCATCGATGGATGGATTTTCAAATAACTTGGCATGAATGTGTACCACAGTAAGACGACGTGTCATGCGCAAGACCCAGGTCCGTAGCTCAAAGGTCAAGGTCACACTTAGATGTTAAAGGATGGTGCATTTATGGGCGTATCCGGTCCATATCTTTGTCATCAATGGATGGATTTTCAAATAACTTGGCATGATTGTGTACCACAGTAAGACGACGTGTCGCGTGCAAGACCCAGGTGCGTAGCTCAAAGGTCAAGGTCACACTTAGACGTTAAAGGATAGTGCATTGATGGGCGTGTCCGGTCCATATCTTTGTCATCGATGGATGGATTTTCAAATAACTTGGCATGAATGTGTACTACGGTAAGACGACGTGTCGCGCGCAAGACCCAGGTCCGTAGCTCAAAGGTCAAGGTCACACTTAGACGTTAAAGTATAGTGCATTGATGGGCGTGTCCGGTCCATATCTTTGTCATCCATGGATGGATTTTCAAATAACTTGGCATGAATGTATACCACAGTAAGACGACATGTCGCACGCAAGATCCAGGTCCGTAGCTCAAAGGTCAAGGTCACAATTAGACGTTTAAGGTCATTTTTCATGATAGTGCATTGATGGGCATTTCCGGTCCATATCTTTGTCAATCATGCATGGATTTATAACTA
>NW_026460490.1:0-4202 GCF_021730395.1 Mercenaria mercenaria | reverse complement strand
CTCAAGTTATCATGCTGAAATGGTTTAACTGTTCTGGGTCACGTTGACCTTGACTTTTGACCTACTGACCTCAAAATCAATAGGGGTCATCTGCTGGTCCTCCCTATCAAGTTTCGTAATCCTATGCCCAAGCATTCTCAAGTTATTGTCGGGAAATTGTTTAACTGATCTGAGTCACTCTGACCTTGACCTTTGGCCTCAAAATAAATAGGGGTCATCTGCTGGTCATGACCAACCTCCTTATCAAGTTTCATGGTCCTAGGCACAAGCGGTCTTGCGTTATCATCCGGGTCTTGCGTTTCATTGTTCACGGACACTGTGACCTTGACCTTCGACCTACTGGCCTTAAAATCAATAGGAATAATCCGCTGGTCACGACCAACCTTCCGTTCACGTTTCATGCTCCTAGGTCCAAGAGTTCTTGAGTTATCATCCGGAAATCGTTTATCTTTTACGGGTCTCTCTGACCTTACCCTTTGACCTACCGACCTCAAAAGCAATAGGGTTCATTTGCTGGTCATGACCAACCTCCCTATCAACTTGATGACCCTAGGCACGATCCTAGGCACAAGTGTTCTTGCGTTATCATCCGGAAATCGTATAACTGTTCCAAGTCACTGTGACCTTGAACTCTGAGTGACTGACCTCAAATCAATAGAAGTCATCTGCTGGTCATGACCACCCCCTAATCAAGTTTCATGATCCTAGGCTCAAGCGTTCTTGAGTTATCATCCGGAATCCAATATCTACATACCAACAGACCGGCCGACCGACCGACCGACATCTTCCAAGGGGGGCAAAATTATTATATTCTTGTGTATTAGTGAAAGTAATGTGTGTAATTTCTTTACAGGTCAACGTTAACAATAAAAAAACTGCATTAAAATATCAAGCTCTTTAGAAAATAAAACTGGTAAGAAATTCTGTTGTTGTCGCTTTTTTAAGATCAAGTGAAAACGTACGTTAAATTTTCTTTAATCTAATAGGAATAACTACAATATAGACTTCATTGTCATACATGTGGCGCCCTGTAGGCAAAGCAGGCACGGACCTTCACGTTTTCAGTATATATAAGGAAAAGAAATATTCTAAAACGCAAGCAAATTATAAGGGATATGTATGGCATTAGATTTGTGTCTATATTCGATATTTATAATATTATTATGCTCTATAATCGGACACATGTAATTATATGCGTTTAGTACTGTAGAATTCTGTTCAGTTATTGCATACAAGTTACGTTTGTTCAATGATAAAAACACGGGGAAGCAATATATAATGCATATATATATCTAATATGAAAAACCAATGCGAATATACGGATAGTGTTTTAATGAGATTCTATGGTGTTGTAATACGAAATGAACATGCGCTAACTCTGTTCTAACACGAAACATGTAAAATCTAATAAATGAATATTTTATCCCTGAAAACATTAAATTTTCATGAAATGTGCGGGGATGTCTGCGCTGGTTTGTCACATTAATGTCATTTCCTTTTGAATTATCCCTTTTGGGGCCGTATCAAGTTTACGCTAAGCCTTGGAATACGCATATATAAAAAGTGTTTTAGCGCAAGAAGCTCTCTGTTTTCTCTTCTGTTAAAATAGCCCCGAGAATGACAAGAACGGCAGTTTTATGGTAGAATAAAGAGATCATTTATAGCAAAAGAGTGCTTTAACACAAAATATGCACGATGGTTGTTTTTTCGTCGGGCGTAATAACTTCTCGCTGGTTCGTAGTTATCACTCTAAACCAGCTTTAAATTGTTTGTAGATATAACATTTCTATCAGCTTGGTTGTTCCTTTTGAAATTTCATTCATTCGAAATGATTGACTGCTGTAACTGCTGACAGTTGCAGCAATTAACTGTTGTAACTGCTAGCAGTTGTAGCAGTTAACTGCTGTAATTGCTGCGACTTCCTACCGGTAGTTTCCTGTATGTAGATGACTGACCGTTAAAAGTTTGAGTCCCTACTTTTAACTTACCTTCTGCTCGCTCAGCATTTCATGTTACGTATATTGTTTATTGTTGTTGTTAGAGTTTCTTTCCTCTTTTTTCCCGTCCCCGCCCATCTCCCACACTTCTCAATTTCCCCTTGCAATTATGCCCCGCATGTTGAGAAAGGTTAGGTGCCAGTAAAATTTGTGGATCCAGGCCACCCTGGGCGGTTCCAGCTCTGTTGTTTTTCCTGTTTTGTTTTTGTTTTTGTTTTTGTTTTTGTCTGTGAAAGTGTGAATGATTGTGTGTTTTTGTGTTTGTCTTCTGACGTGCGTGTTTGTGCTGCTATGCATGGCCGTTTGGGAGACCGCAGTTTTTGAGCATGTCTGTTGAATTTTCATTCTTGTTTTTCCATTTTTCACAAACATCCATTCTTTTATATGCGCCTTATCGATTCTCGTATGCTTCATTTAAAGAAACCCACCTGCTACAATTAACCGTATCAGTTTCTTTTGTTGCGGGTTTGTCTTGAGATTCATAGATTTCTGGCTGCGTTTAGAGTGTTCTGTCCTTCCGAGAATTCTACCCTTACCTCTCATATTTTATTTTTTAAATGTTTATATGAGTATATGAGACTAAATATATATTAAAAGAAAGAAACAAAAAACAATCAATAAAAAGGGGTCAAAGTCAAGTCAACTCTGTGATTCTATGTCCATGTACATTGTGTTGTTGATTAAAATTAAGACATATTTTTACTAATTAAATACATTTAAGTATATACTGTTCAAAGCATTAGATATTATATATGCGCCATATTGTTAGGCTGCACTTTTTGAGCTCTGATTTGATTTAATTTTGTTTTCGTTAATGGTGGGAGTAGAGACGTGATTTTTGGAGTGTAGTTTTGTGAATGTGTGCTTGATGTGTTTGTGTCATTATATTTTGGATTGCTGCATGTGTTGATCCAGAATCAGCATCAGAAACAATCACATATATAAACTTGAAATATTTATTATTGATAAATACTTTGTGAACTTTCGTTCACCATTGTAGTTTTCAATCATGGATTTTATTATGTATGACAGCAATTTCTTACACAAAATTGGACAATCAACAAGGTTTAGACTTAATCCTATTTTGTTATCAAGGTTAACAGATTTGAGAATATTGAAACAGTACAGAGGAAAAAGAGCTGGTCGCCTAAAGGCACAATCCTTGAACAATAGCAAAAGTGGTTACGGTAAACCAGTGGTTTTCAGAGGTGTAAACTTAAGCAATCTTATATACCCTAAAAAAATGGAAATAAATTGAATGGACAAAATGAACAGCTAACATGTTTGACGCTAAATTGTCGCTCGGCAGTAAACAAGGATGTTCTTATTGGTCAATTATTACGCGAGGAAAATATAGATTTTGCTCTTCTTACAGAGGCTTGGTTTTCGGACGACAAACAACACCAATATGAAACGTCTGATCTCAATCAAAATGGCTACAAACTGAATGTTACGAACAGGCCAAATAGGGTGGGTGGTGGTGTTGCACTGACGTGTAGATCTGCTGTAAACATACGCAAACTTTCGGCAGGAAATTCTCACAGTTTTGAATATGGTATTTGGCAGTTGATTTTCAAGAACATTACTATGCATGTAGTTGGGATTTACAGACCTCCATCTTTATCCACTTGTTCCCAGTTCGTCACAGACTTCTTTCAATATATGGAGGGAGTACTATCACAGTACTCAAATGTAATGGTCATGGGTGACTTTAATCTTCACATCCACGATGACACAAATGCAGTAACAGAATTCAATAATTCTTTGTACGCCATGGGTTTACAACAACATGTACAATTTAGTACACACACTGGTGATAACATTCTTGATTTGGTCCTTACGGAAGTCGTAAATGGCGTTGAAGTAGTTTCTTGTGAACAGAGTCCATATATTTCTGATCATTGTGCAGTCAAAATTGTGACAAATGTTAAAAAAGGAAAATATTACCAGTGAGGTGGTGCTCTTTAGAAATTTCAAAGACATGGATACGAACACATTTTCAAGCGATCTGAGAAAAATGACAATCGAAAGTGATAATGTTACGTCTTGTAAATGATTTACTGGATGCAATGGAGAAGAAAGAAGTTACGGCGCTAATTGCCATCGATCTCAGTGCCGCTTTTGATACTGTAGATCATGACATTCTTGTTGATGTGTTAAACAAGCAGTATGGCGTTCGTGGAACAGCACTGAGCTGGGTTGATT
>NW_026460489.1:0-25857 GCF_021730395.1 Mercenaria mercenaria | reverse complement strand
AAATACCCCGGTGTACCTTTTCCCTCAAAACACTGTGTATCTTTCCCAAACCATACAAACACTGCTGTATGCGTTCACATCCATACATAAAAGGCTTTATGCGTTCACATCCATACATACACTGCTGTATCGTTCACATCCTTACATACACTGATGTATGCGTTCACATTTGTACGTACACTGCTGTATGCGTTCACATCCATACATACACTGTGTATGCGTTCACACCATACATACACTGCTGTATGCGTTCACATCTGTACATACACTGCTGTATGCGTCCAATTCATACATGCACTGCTGTTTGCATTATTATCCATGCAATACCGATGTACGCGTCATCATCATACAATTACTGAGTATGCGTTCACATCTATACCTACGCTGATGTATGCGTTCACATCCCATACTTACACTGAGTATGCGTTCAAATCCATACATACACTGAAGTATGCGTTTTCAAAACCCCATACATTTACGCTGTATTAGTTAACATCCACACACACACTAATGTTGGCGTTCACATCCATACATACACTGAAGCATGCGTTTACATTCATACACACACTGATGTATGCATTCACATCCATTCCTTTCACGATGTATGCATTAATCGAAAACTTTACTTCGATGTGTGCATCCTAATCCATGCATACGCTAAATATACTAGTGCCTTTCGTCTTGTCAAAGGGACGCTGTTGAAACAATTAAAATATCAACATATTAACGGGGTTTCTTTAAATGTATAATGATTAAAATTACTACTGAGTAGTTGAACTTACAAGTTTTGACAATGCTTTTATTACTTCATAAAAAATATAAAAAATTTTAATGTTTAATACGAAATTTAATATTGTTGTGATAGATTATGTAGCCCACCTATGTTTTTAGCAATTGATAATTAAGTTTGAATGGTAAATAATTTTGCTGTAACTGCTAATCTAGTCAATTTTGTAGGATTATAATTGTCCTTTTTTAGTTATGACATTTTCACATATGAGTTTAATTTCTTTTAGAATAGTTTCAAAAACAAATGAATCACACCCCAAATCATACACCAACCTAGAACGTTAACGTTTTTTAAAAGAGGTATGCGAATTAGAAGTGAAATCCAAATTTCATAATATATAAAAGACTTTTGAATATGTGCTATTAACATCTTAAATGTGAATAATTCTAGGGGGGTGTTGCTGGGGGGCAAATGTTGAAAACCGTTGATTTTCTTGGTGAAGCCCTCAGTAAAACCATTAACTTTAACAGAAGAGTCAACAAAGTCGTTGTTAAGCAGAACATTGGTAAGGCAGAGCACCTAAAACCATGTATCTTTGTTAAAGACTAAACTCTTGTTTCGTATTATGTCAATACATGCAAAAGACATTGTTAAACACTGCAATACGTGTTGTACATATATAGAATATGTACGAGGAGTGTTCGAAAAGTATTGTGTAATTGTGGTCTAAACCTTGAAAACGATGGAAACGCGCATGTTGTCTTTTTATACCCTCAGTATCCCCCTTGGTGAGAAATGCATAATTTTAGTATAGGACCGGATTACACCAAAACCGGAAGTGACTACCAGTGTTACAGTGAAGTATCCAAAATGTAGTTCCATGCTATGGAGAAAATCTGGTATAATGAGGACAAGAGGAGGTGACAGTTAAATTTTGCTTATGTTATTGCTTATAGTATGGGAATAGATCTAGCCTTTTTCTTTGAAAATTTCTTGGAATAATTTTTATTCTTTGCGAAAAAAGTCTTACGCGTAACGCTAAACGGCTTTTTTCATGGGGCTTTTTTAGAGGGTGATTTTCTGAACGATTATTTTTCTTTAACAAATAAATGTCAATAATTTTCTATTTTTGATTAGAAAACAGTTATATAAATGACCATTATGGTTTTATATCATTGAAATGCCTAAAGTGCTGAAAATGAGGGCTGAATGTTTTGTATTTATATGAAAAAAATAAAGGGAAATTAAATTTGGTAAATGAACCTATATGAACCATTTTCCGGGAAAGGTCCGGTAGGCTGATTTTTGTATACTACAGGGTACTAATGGGCAGCGAAAAATGAGAGCGCTGGGCGCGTTTGATATCTACACCCGAAAGGAAATTTTTCAGTTTTAGAACAGAAGGAAGTCGCATGGCGCATATTGGGGAAGAAGGTGAATGTGGTGCACGTAATCTCTCCCAATCAAAAATGGTTTTTGTACTAGAAGTGTGCACTGGAAACATTTTCAGCAACAGTCGAACATGTTTGAAAAATGTGATGGGAACGATTTTTGTGTTTCTTTTTTAATTTTTTAAGACAACGTACGGTAGTACCCCCAGTCACACTTCTACCCTTTTTTTTTTTTTTGGAATCTGTACTGTTTAACCCTTGCTGGAGAATTAGGTATAAAAAACCTTCTTTGCACTAAAATTTTCGTTTTTCAATATTTGGGTTTGGGATGTTTTTGGGGGCCTATATTTTGTTCCCCGCCTATTGAAGATTAAAATAAAGACCCCGGTTTCATCACCTGTAACAACATTTGCAAAAAACCCTTTTTTTCGTATTTTGGGAACTTTTTTAAAAAATTTTTGGCAATTTTAAACACTAGCCTTTTTTGGGGCCCTCAGTCAAAAAGATGGGGGGACCCACCCAGCAGAAATCTTTCTAACTTTCAAGATTTTTTTAAATAAAGTGAAATACTGATAGTGAAATGCCAACAATGCGTGCAAGATCGCGTACTGTATATCGAGCATCTTTTTGGAGAATTTCTGTGATTTTAAAAAACATTTTGGTCACACGTTGCTGTCTTTGGTCGCCCTTGATTTTGGGGCTTTTTTCAACAGACTCTACACCAAAATCAAATTTCTTTTTCCACATGCGAACCGTCTCATAAGACACCTTACTAGACCCCTAAACACGGGGTTTTTTCGGCAAAAAGCTCTTTCAAGAACAACTGAGTTTCATGCGAACTTTTATATGGCCGAATTTTTTCAGTATTGTTATTCGTTTTCCAACCATTTTTGCTAGAGTGGTCAACTTCTGTCCAAATCTAAATAGCGACAAACTCGGTAAACGGTTTTTGAATGGATTCATGTATAACCAATTTTGTGATTTAATAGAGGTAATTGCTGTATAAACATCGGCGTGATATTCCTCGTGGAAATGGCGTGTCACCACAATACATAATCTTTTTGAACACTCCTCGTTATGTTTTTTTCCCAATAATATATTGCTCTGCTTAAAGGAAACCTCAAATCTGAACAAATAATTATAAAAAAGAGTCATTTAAATGCAGCTCTTGAAGTAAAAAAGTTTGCAAATGTTGATGTTTTTTTTCCTGCCCCTGAGTCCATCATAAATGGGACGGGGGGCCCAAAAAAATGGAAAACGGAAACACCGAGCCCCTGTGGATTAAAATACCTTAAAATGAAAGGAAAAATAAGATTGTTCAAAATATTTAGTATGTTTAACAAAAAAAAGATTTTTAGTTTATTCGAATTAGTAAAAATTACAACTTCAAGACTGATGAAAAATTTTGGCTTTTTTCAGTAGTAAAAAGTTTGTGCAAATGCCCAGTGTGTTCGGATGAATCGTGACATATCACTATTGTATGACTAGGATAACCAAATTTTATTTTTTTTGTCATTTTTTGAGAGTTTCCCTCATTTGCGAATAAGCTTTTTCACACATTTCCCGTCACTGAAGTTAAATATAGAGTCAGTTGATCCTGGCTGTCTCAAAGCGTTAAAAAAAAAACCCCTTTAAGGTTTATGACTCTTCGGAGGGGGTGCCCCCATTTTTCCCCGGCTTTTCGTTTTATTATTTTCTATGTTGTTTTGTAGTTGGCGGGGTTCTTCCCTCCTCTGGTACCCCCCCTTCCCACTTTTTAACACCTTTTCCCCTTCTTTCTCATTGTGTTTGTAGTTTCATGTGTTTAAATGGGATTTGGAGTCCCCATCACTTTTTTTTTTCAAATTGCTTTGCCAAAGGGAGCTCTGGCTCTGAGTTTCTAAGGCTTACTCTAAAAGTTTGTGTTTTAAACTCTAGCACACTTTTTTAAACGTTTTTTTTTATTTTTCTTCAGTGTACTTGTATTCTGTCTTTAAAAATTCATTATGCTTCTGTTAGCACAAGTTTTTTGTGACAACTGCCGTCATGTACAGGATTTGTTTAAAAATCCTCCCAAACCAAAAACACAAGGGCGCCCTCAAAGAAAGGATTCCCTTAGTTAATATAGCCGGGGGGGAATAGGGCGAGGGGGGGGGTTTGGGGGAAAAAGGGAAATATTAAGACTTTATCAAACTTAAAAACATTTTTTGGGATTTTGAAAAAAGTATTTTAAAAACAATAAATGTTCTTTTAAATGTCCCTAAACTATCACAGAACCCTGCTGCTTAGGAAACAGCCCAAACTAAATTTGAAATTAAAAACCAGAAAGTTTTCTAGAGACATGGGGGACTAAAAAAATGAAACTATTTTTTTTGGGTTTTACAAATGCGGATAGAAGTTTAAAGATGAAAAAAAATGTTTCCCGTCTTTTCCCTTTGGAAAAATATCCCCAAACATCGGGAAAAGGCTCCGATCCACCTCTCAAGGTAAAATTTGAACACAAAAAGGGTAAGTGTTCCAAAAATTTTTTTTGATAAAAGTGCGTAAACATGATATTTTTTCAATACTACTGCACTTCATAGTGTTTAGAAGTTGGGGGGCCCACGTTGTAGGGGTTCGATTATCTGTTGCAAATTGATTTTATCCCTGTTATGTAGGTAAAAATAACGGGAAAATATATTCCCTTTTCCATAAAAAAAGGTCTTGCAAGTAAAAACGTTTCTTTTTCTTCAAAAAAATCTGCAGCCCCTTTTCCCGGGAAAAAGAAAGGACTGAGTAAAAAAAGCAGAAAAAATTTAAACAAAAAGGTGTTTGGGTTTAAAAATTTTAAAAGCAAAATTTTAAATTTCATAAAACGTTGACCCCAACTTTAAACATATTTTATGTGGGTTTTTACTACAGTCATAATTTTGGGCCCAAAAGGTCGGGCCGGGACTTGCACTGATATTTCGCACTTTATTCATTTGTGTTCGTTTTAATGTGTTTTAACGTTTTTCTTCTCAAATTGATATTTTTAAATCATTACTTTAATTAGATCTACATGACAAATTACAAACAGTTGGTGTGTTAATTAGAGAAGTACATGTCGTCTGCAGCATCTTTTTTTGGGTGATTTGTAGTGAGAATAGTTTGTGATATATAGCGGTGGTACTTTGAAATTATCACTTGTGTTATATAAAAACATAGTTTTCTTTACAGAAAAATCTCACTGCGCCATTATGTGTGTTTTGGGAATTCCAGAGGTAATGTTATATGAGATAAATTTACAGTGAACTCATTGCAGACTATATATGGCGTGCCTGTCTTTACAATTAGATATTTGTGCAGAGATAAAACCTGTGCCAATATTTGGAACAATTTTGTTTCATTCCGTTACGTGATATAATTTGTATTTAATCACAAATACATATGTAGGGCTATTGGTACTTTGCGAAACGGAACGAAACGAAACGAAACGGAACGAGGGGCACCATATGGGGGGAAATAAAACATCAAATTAAAAAATTTTTAAAAAACAAAATATTATAGTAAATTACACGACCCTGTATAAACATCAGTTGTTGAATGATGTATAATGTTCGATGAAACTAATGATATGCAAAAAAATCAAGTATGAACATGTTTTGTCTTGTTTCGTTCCGTTACGCAAGTACCATTACCCACACAGGTATTGGTATTTGCGAAAAAGGAACGAAACAAACATTAAAAGGGGTTAGATATATCGGTGAAAAGGAATAAAACCCTATCTTTTCTTTGATATACATTCATAGTAGTTAAAAGCATAACACTGAATGATTATAAATGCATACATCTGTTAACAAGCGCAATAGTATAATAAGTATTTGAACTAGAGCAACCCTATATGATGTACCGGATATATATAAAGTCTTTTTAAAACATAAACTGTCGAATGATGTATATGTCCCATGAAAAACATGATACGCAAAACATAAAGAAATGAAATAGATTTTGTCTAGTTTCGTTCCGTTTCGCAAAGTACCAATCCCACACAGGTTTGGTACTTTGCGAACGGAACGAAACAAGAAAATTTCAATTTATTTACATGAAATATTTCAGGAATTCATGTCTTATAACCGTTTATGTTTGCGTGTACAATAATGGTTAAGCCTGGATCTGCAAGTCACTATTTTCAAGTAATTGGCGACTGCTTAACAAAGCCATATCCGGAAATCACTGGTACCATGCAACCAACTATAACTATGTACATAACCTATGTACCTTCATAGATACATGTACCATTAAAAGATACATTGACATGCAATAGAGCCGGACATATGAAATACTCACTTATGGTTGTATGTATGTATAATTGCCGAGCCTGGATCTGCAAGTCGCCTTTTTATGTTTAGAGATAATAGGACAGTTTGTATGTTTGTAAAGGAAATACTTTTTGCATATTTCCTTGCACGTAACTGCGTGTTATAAAATCTGATTCTCCTTCAAACTTTTTTTTTTATTTGTAGTTGTCAGCATCTTTAATTACATAATACATATATATAACCAAATTAGCCTTTCCTCTCTCGTTTCGTTCCGTTTCGCAAAGTACCAATACCCACACAGGTATATGTAGTTTTTTTTAGATTTCATATTTCTTACTTTATGTTATACTAGTAACTACTTATACGGTTCTTATTTCTGATATTGTGTAATTCGAACAAATACATAATAGTTCCGCTTTATCTTTAACACGGTTTCCAGCGAGACAAGCGGGTATTGGTCTACTGAGGGATGCAAGCTTGAATCCACGAATGACAACGTGTCTGTCTGTACGTGTGACCATGTTACTAATTTTGCAGTTCTGATGAGCCCTTTTAGAGAGGTAAAACAATTTTGTATTTTGTATTGAAACTTGTGTGATCGTTGTTTCTCAACTTTCAACGTTTTTGTATGCTCCTACAGTGATTTAACAACTAAAGAGTTATTGGTTATGTATTCCATGATTTATTGCAATTAAACAATTTATTATACAGCTGGATAATTCAATCGTTTACATGTTTTTCGGTGAATTATTGAAATACTAGAGTGAATATATCTGGTATTTTCATAGTGAAAAAAAAAATCAAATATACTTTTCACTGGTAAGAAACTATAAAATGTGTAAATTAAGTAAAAAAATGAAATCATGAAATAAAAAGAAAATTTGTTTTACAAGTAAGATTAAAATATCGTTCACTCATATTCACATTTTCTTACATTTTCACTCTTGGCCATGCCACTCGTGAAACTATTGCATCTGGTGTTCACTCGTGAATGATATTTCAGTCTTACACTGAAATAAAAATATCATCTGTATGATTTCACTGAAACGGAACTGTTCTTCAGTGCGGATAAATATGAATTTTGATTAATCGGAAATTTTTAAATCGTGTACTCCTTTTATAAATTCATCTCCTAAAACTTCGAGTCATCGTTTTTTTATAAAACAATGATAGTTTATTAGTTTTCGAGGAATTATTTTCTTTCACTTTCATCGTGTTTTTTTTGGAGGGGGGTGGGGGGAGGTTCGCGCGAGACGTTAAGATCATACATTTCGGGTTAAAAACACGGATTCATCAGCTCTGAAATACACAAATGTACATGTATGTATTAGTGTTTTGAGAAAGAACTGGAGGAACTTCTTCTGGTGAATTACACGCGTTACACTATTTTCAGTCTTGACGGCGCTATCAGCTTTAATATACCGTTTGGAACTCGCCTTATAAAATATATTTTGACTTCCTTCGTAACAAATACTGTCGCTCGGTCTGTTGTCAAAAAAAATGTTCATTGTTTATTTGTGATTCCATTTTTTCTATTATATCTGACTCTTTTTTAACAGTCGGTAACATATGATCTTTGTGTGTCGAATCGCCGTAAATTGCACCTCACGCACTCA
This sequence comes from Mercenaria mercenaria, assembly GCF_021730395.1. Classification (NCBI taxonomy): domain Eukaryota; kingdom Metazoa; phylum Mollusca; class Bivalvia; order Venerida; family Veneridae; genus Mercenaria; species Mercenaria mercenaria. Next base: position 17,861 of record NW_026460489.1, on the reverse strand, counting down.
CCGTTTAAACACAGGCTGATGCTTCCTCAAAGGCTCTGCGGATTATTTCCATTGTTGGTATCGGAGTGTCCATGGCATTTCTGTCGGTAACGTTTGGAGTGTATTTCATTCTTTGGAAGTAAGTATACAAATATGTATAACAGTCCACAATCTTATTTACGCAGCAAAAAAAAAACTAATCATGTCAAAATCAGAAAAAAATGTTTGGACAACAACGTAAATGTTAAACATCTTTTTCCATAATTTTATATAAAGTAGGAACTTAGGAAATGACAACACAGCAGTGCCCATATGCATAACTTTAATTACAGCTCTTCTGAAGGGCCTCCGGAACCAAGTGGTAAAGGCTGTTGGCTTCGAGTCACTCACTCGTCAGTGATGTGGGTTCGAAACCTTGATTGGTGTAGAACTCTGTCTTCCAAAGCTGGAAAAGCTGCCATACAACTTGAACTGTGTCGACGTGATTCCCCATCCTAAAAAAAACTATACTAATTTCTAATCTAGTCAAGTGTAAATTGTAACGATAATATCTTTATATTTTTATTACTTATGATAGGTATTTGCGAAATGACCGCACGACAGTGCTGATGAATTTGTGTGCTGCGCTTATGATTGCCTATATCACTTTTTTGTCTGGAGTTGACAGCACGGAAAGCAATGTAAGTGTTTTTTAAAGTCATAAATTTGCACCTTCGACGAGTATTTTAAATAAAGGTATTCAACAACTGTTCTATCTCCATATCTGGTTTTTGCCGAACTTTGAGTTTTGAATGAAATTTGGACAAATTGTTTGATGATTATTTTGCTATAATAGCACACAATGCTTATAGGGGATTTATCCACGGCGCGAAGCGCCGAGGATGAAAATCCCCGAGACGGTAACGTCCGTATAAAGTTATTCGTCTTTGTTGTCTGCATATACTGAGACAATTTTTTCGATGTTTTCCGGTTTCGGTTTATGGTGTCGGCCCGGTACAATTTCTCCTTCTTTGCTGTATAGTAAAACAAGCACTTTTGGACATGGATTGTGAATTTCACAACAAAATTGCAGCATTGACAGCTCTGTATTTCTGAAGAGTAATACTATCCCAGTCAATATATCACAGAAAAACACCACCATCAACGATGAACTTTTTTGCTACACATCAAAGTATCTAGTCCATGTTTAAATTTCCCACTGACATCTGTCATGGCCACCAGTCTGGTGTAGTTTTTTAATCCTTCCGCACAGAAATGTAATCCTGAAAAACACACATAAAACAACTGTTAAAGACATCAGAAATGACAAAAAATGTACACAGTATCAATAAATACATTTGGAATATAACATGTCAAAGTAGGGATAGCGTTAAATTGGGAACTTCAAAATTTCAAAGAACTACTTTCTAGGATACAACGACCCGGAAGTACTTCTATACCGGGGTGACACCTAAATCTTATCAAATTTTTAATTTAGCCAAATTTTCCCCATAAAATCTTGTAACTTAGGGTTTTGCGAGAAAAGTTACACAAGACATTGTCATCACAAAGAAAATTTTGTCCCGCAGAAACATTTCAAACATTAGACCTACATTGCTGAGAAATTGGCTCGGAAACCGGAATTTTGAAGAAAAAAGGCACATTACAAAATTTGCCTTCCTTCTGAAAAATTTCAATCAGATTTTCATGAAATCAACTGTGATATCACTAGTTAATGCTTATAGTATGTTTTATGTAACTTTAAGCTTATTTATTTTGAAAAATGATGTATCAAAATGAGTATTTACTTTAAAAATATGCAATTTTTAGTAAAAAATGCATAATTTATCCACTACAATTGCAGAAAAATGAAACTGTTATGATTGAAAGACCAAAACCCACAAGCAAAGACCAATATGTGATTATATTTATGACAATTACTGGAAGTAAAAACAGATCATAATACATCACAGCCTATCTTAAAATGAATTATTTCTTCGGCTATGTCGAACAATGCCTGAAACGCCAAATGCAAAGCCGATCCAACGCCATCTTGGAAGCAGGCAAGTGCGGAAGGTCAAGAACTCCAACTGGAGCCAGACACAGCTCAGGGTACCCCTGAAACTGTCAAGCAGTTACTGACATTATAGGCTACAGTTCTGACTAAAGACATTAGGACCAGAGGGCAATGCACCGGTGGAACATGTAAATCGCTTACCGAAAACTAGCCGTCATTCTCCGGTGTTACACTGGGAATCACAGCTTCTGCCCGCTCGACTTAATAGGTTGGTCTGGTTTATGGGTAGCTGCTGACTGGTTGTACGATTCTAAATTTCCTTCTGACATATGGAATTCATCGCCTGCAAATGACAAAAGAAAGATTGTGAACCGGTGTCGGCCTTTCTTGAGAAACAGCTGAGTGTGTGTGTATAGTTCTAAGTGTGATCAGGAACACCTATAGAAAAAAGTGACATAATATTCACAGATTGGTACCATCTATCATTTCTTTATCATTCTGATATCAACTGGTTCAGGAACTTTACAGGAAGTCTGTCATTAAAACACTGAAACTGAATAATTTTCTACATATATGTTAGCTGAAACAGTGAAAAGAATATTAAAATAACTATTACCAGACAACCTCTTTCAGCACAGACAACAAAGTATCTGAAATGCACATTTAAAAGAATTGAAACACATAAATGCTATGAAAAAACAACATACAGAAAAACATGAATAAAAGTCCCAACAGGAAAAGTCCTATCTAAAGAATGAAGTAGAATGAATCGAGCAAAACTGAAATACAAATACCGTCAAGTTGTGTTTCCAGTCGGTACCAGGACAAATACATATTAAGGAAACTGCACGAGGCCGACCCAGGAAATCAGCCCCGTTAAATATTTTCTTAGTAACACAGACCTGCATTGTAAACCTGAAAAGCAAATCAGAATAGAAGCATCCCATTCAAGGCAGAATGTATCTGACGACGGCCTGATGCGGGCTGAAGCTGAAAGCTCGGAATATGTTCTAAACTGAAAAAAACAAATGAATAAATAAAATAATACACAAACAACAACAACAACAACAACTATTTTATCACACTGAAGCAACCTCCATGTAATTCCCTGTGTAATACAACCAATGTCCTGTCAGTGTAAAGAAAACTTGTTATACATTAATAATGCCAACAAATGCACTCGGCACACCGGTAAGCAATGTCCTTCAATGCCAAAATGCCGGTAGCACATTGGATTTGACTGAAATGAGAAAAATAATTATTTCGTGTAATATTAGTTATGCGTCTCATACGCAAGGGAACGAATATTCACAAAATTTCTTTATATCATATATGAGACGCCTGCTGACTGGCTTTAACATCAGTGTAATAACACCGTGACCGGTTCGAGATCCAGGCCCGACAAGCAACCAGTCTCTCCGACTCCTGTTACGAAACCGACTATAGCCTCATTTATAAACCCATCCGGTCCAAAAATGTAAAGCTTCCCACACATACGACACTGTTCATCCAGGGTCTACTGCGGCACTATGTAACATGTTCACTTTATATATACTTATAAATTCTTCGGAAAAGAGACGCTATGCGAAATAGAAATTTTTTTTAAAAAAATTTAAAAAATTTTAAAATTTTTATATTTTTTCTTAAAATTAAGTGAAAAACTATGTGTCTACTTTTTATATAGCCTTTTTTAAAGCTTCCTGCTTGTTCAGTGTCTTTGCACTATAGTAGAAGACTGACAAATCAAGAGGAGACAACTATTACTCAAAATTCAAAGAAAATTCAACTACTGAATTTTTAAAATTTGAATAAAATTAAAATTTCACAAACCTTGGAAATATCCTTTTAGCCACTGATTTGTATTGTTATCAGCTACTAGTGTGTGAAGTTTCATGACTGTAAACCCTATGGTTGCTGAGATATTCCACTTTCTGAATTTGCCATATAGGTGTCGGCCCGGTACAATTTCTCCTTCTTTGCTGTATAGTAAAACAAGCACTTTTGGACATGGATTGTGAATTTCACAACAAAATTGCAGCATTGACAGCTCTGTATTTCTGAAGAGTAATACTATCCCAGTCAATATATCACAGAAAAACACCACCATCAACGATGAACTTTTTTGCTACACATCAAAGTATCTAGTCCATGTTTAAATTTCCCACTGACATCTGTCATGGCCACCAGTCTGGTGTAGTTTTTTAATCCTTCCGCACAGAAATGTAATCCTGAAAAAACACACATAAAACAACTGTTAAAGACATCAGAAATGACAAAAAATGTACACAGTATCAATAAATACATTTGGAATATAACATGTCAAAGTAGGGATAGCGTTAAATTGGGAACTTCAAAATTTCAAAGAACTACTTTCTAGGATACAACGACCCGGAAGTACTTCTATACCGGGGTGACACCTAAATCTTATCAAATTTTTAATTTAGCCAAATTTTCCCCATAAAATCTTGTAACTTAGGGTTTTGCGAGAAAAGTTACACAAGACATTGTCATCACAAGAAAATTTTGTCCCGCAGAAACATTTCAAACATTAGACCTACTTGCTGAGAAATTGGCTCGGAAACCGGAATTTTGAAGAAAAAAGGCACATTACAAAATTTCCCTTTCCCTTCTGAAAATTTCAATCAGATTTTCATGAAATAACTGTGATATCACTAGTTAATGCTTATAGTATGTTTTATGTAACTTTAAGCTTATTTATTTTGAAAAAATGATGTATCAAAATGAGTATTTACTTTAAAAATATGCAATTTTTAGTAAAAAATGCATAATTTACCCACTACAATTGCAGAAAAATGAAACTGTTAATGATTGAAAGCCCAAAAAACCCACAAGCAAAGACCAATATGTGATTATATTTATGACAATTACTGGAAGTAAAACAGATCAATACATCACAGCCTATCTTAAAATGAATTATTTCTTCGGCTAAGTCGAACAATGCCTGAAACGCCAAATGCAAAGCCGATCCACGCCATCTTGGAAGCAGGCAAGTGCGGAAGGTCAAGAACTCCAACTGGAGCCAGACACAGTCAGGGTACCCCTGAAACTGTCAAGCAGTTACTGACATTATAGGCTACAGTTCTGACTAAAGACATTAGGACCAGAGGGCAATGCACCGGTGGAACATGTAAATCGCTTACCGAAAACTAGCCGTCATTCTCCGGTGTTACACTGGGAATCACAGCTTCTGCCCGCTCGACTTAATAGGTTGGTCTGGTTTATGGGTAGCTGCTGACTGGTTGTACGATTCTAAATTTCCTTCTGACATATGGAATTCATCGCCTGCAAATCACAAAAAGAAAGATTTTGAACCGGTGTCGGCCTTTCTTGAGAAACAGCTGAGTGTGTGTGTATAGTTCTAAGTGTGATCAGGAACACCTATAGAAAAAAGTGACATAATATTCACAGATTGGTACCATCTATCATTTCTTTATCATTCTGATATCAACTGGTTCAGGAACTTTACAGGAAGTCTGTCATTAAAAACACTGAAACTGAATAATTTTCTACATATATGTTAGCTGAAACAGTGAAAAGAATATTAAAATAACTATTACCAGACAACCTCTTTCAGCACAGACAACAAAGTATCTGAAATGCACATTTAAAAGAATTGAAACACATAAATGCTATGAAAAAACAACATACAGAAAAACATGAATAAAAGTCCCAACAGGAAAAGTCCTATCTAAAGAATGAAGTAGAATGAATCGAGCAAAACTGAAATACAAATACCGTCAAGTTGTGTTTCCAGTCGGTACCAGGACAAATACATATTAAGGAAACTGCACGAGGCCGACCCAGGAAATCAGCCCCGTTAAAATTTTCTTAGTAACACAGACCTGCATTGTAACCTGAAAAGCAAATCAGAATAGAAGCATCCCATTCAAGGCAGAATGTATCTGACGACGGCCTGATGCGGGCTGAAGCTGAAGCTCGGAATATGTTCTAAACTAAAAAAAACAAATGAATAAATAAAAATAATTACACAAACAACAACAACAACAACAACTATTTTATCACACTGAAGCAACCTCCATGTAATTCCCTGTGTAATACAACCAATGTCCTGTCAGTGTAAAGAAAACTTGTTATACATAATAATGCCAACAAATGCACTAGGCACACCGGTAAAAGCAATGTCCTTCAATGCCAAAATGCCGGTAGCACATTGGATTTGACTGAAATGAGAAAAATAATTATTTCGTGTAATATTAGTTATGCGTCTCATACGCAAGGGAACGAATATTCACAAAATTTCTTTATATCATATATGAGACGCCCTGTGACTGGCTTTAACATCAGTGTAATAACACCGTGACCGGTTCGAGATCCAGGCCGACAAGCAACCAGTCTCTCGAACGCCTGTTACGAAACGACTATAGGCCTCATTTATAAACCCATCCGGTCCAAAATGTAAAGCTTCCACACATACGACACTGTTCATCCACGGTCTACTGCGGCACTATGTAACATGTTCACATATATATACTTATAAATTCTTCGGAAAAGAGACGCTATGCGAAATAGAAATTTTTTTTAAAAAAATTTAAGAAATTTAAATTTATATTTTTTTCTTAAAATTAAAGTGAAAAACTATGTGTCTACTTTTTATATAGCCTTTTTTAAAGCTTCCTGCTTGTTAAGTGTCTTTGCACTATAGTAGAAGACTGACAAATCAAGAGGAGACAACTATTACTCAAAATTCAAAGAAAATTCAACTACTGAATTTTTAAAATTTGAATAAAATTAAAATTTCACAAACCTTGGAAATATCCTTTTAGCCACTGATTTGTATTGTTATCAGCTACTAGTGTGTGAAGTTTCATGACTGTAAACCCTATGGTTGCTGAGATATTCCACTTTCTGAATTTGCCATATAGGTGTCGGCCCGGTACAATTTCTCCTTCTTTGCTGTATAGTAAAACAAGCACTTTTGGACATGGATTGTGAATTTCACAACAAAATTGCAGCATTGACAGCTCTGTATTTCTGAAGAGTAATACTATCCCAGTCAATATATCACAGAAAAACACCACCATCAACGATGAACTTTTTTGCTACACATCAAAGTATCTAGTCCATGTTTAAATTTCCCACTGACATCTGTCATGGCCACCAGTCTGGTGTAGTTTTTTAATCCTTCCGCACAGAAATGTAATCCTGAAAAACACACATAAAACAACTGTTAAAGACATCAGAAATGACAAAAAATGTACACAGTATCAATAAATACATTTGGAATATAAATGTCAAAGTAGGGATAGCGTTTAAATTGGGAACTTCAAAATTCAAAGAACTACTTTCTAGGATACAACGACCCGGAAGTACTTCTATACCGGGGGGGTGACACCTAAATCTTATCAAATTTTTAATTTAGCCAAATTTTCCCCATAAAATCTTGTAACTTAGGGTTTTGCGAGAAAAGTTACACAAGACATTGTCATCACAAAGAAAATTTTGTCCCGCAGAAAACATTTCAAACATTAGACCTACATTGCTGAGAAATTGGCTCGGAAAACCGGAATTTTGAAGAAAAAGGCACATTACAAAATTTGCCTTCCTTCTGAAAATTTCAATCAGTTTTTCATGAAATCAACTGTGATATCACTAGTTAATGCTTATAGTATGTTTTATGTAACTTTAAGCTTATTTATTTGAAAAATGAGTATCAAAATGAGTATTTACTTTAAAAATATGCAATTTTTAGTAAAAATGCATAATTTATCCACTACAAATTGCAGAAAAATAAAAACTGTTAATGATTGAAAGACCAAAACCCACAAGCAAAGCCCAAATTATGTGATTATATTTTTGACAATTACTGGAATTTAAAACAGATCAATACATCACAGCCTATCTTAAAATGAATTATTTCTTCGGCTAAGTCGAACAATGCCTGAAACGCCAAATGCAAAGCCGATCCACGCCATCTTGGAAGCAGGCAAGTGCGGAAGGTCAAGAACTCCAACTGGAGCCAGACACAGCTCAGGGTACCCCTGAAACTGTCAAGCAGTTACTGACATTATAGGCTACAGTTCTGACTAAAGACATTAGGACCAGAGGGCAATGCACCGGTGGAACATGTAAATCGCTTACCGAAAACTAGCCGTCATTCTCCGGTGTTACACTGGGAATCACAGCTTCTGCCCGCTCGACTTAATAGGTTGGTCTGGTTTATGGGTAGCTGCTGACTGGTTGTACGATTCTAAATTTCCTTCTGACATATGGAATTCATCGCCTGCAAATGACAAAAGAAAGATTGTGAACCGGTGTCGGCCTTTCTTGAGAAACAGCTGAGTGTGTGTGTATAGTTCTAAGTGTGATCAGGAACACCTATAGAAAAAAGTGACATAATATTCACAGATTGGTACCATCTATCATTTCTTTATCATTCTGATATCAACTGGTTCAGGAACTTTACAGGAAGTCTGTCATTAAAACACTGAAACTGAATAATTTTCTACATATATGTTAGCTGAAACAGTGAAAAGAATATTAAAATAACTATTACCAGACAACCTCTTTCAGCACAGACAACAAAGTATCTGAAATGCACATTTAAAAGAATTGAAACACATAAATGCTATGAAAAAACAACATACAGAAAAACATGAATAAAAGTCCCAACAGGAAAAGTCCTATCTAAAGAATGAAGTAGAATGAATCGAGCAAAACTGAAATACAAATACCGTCAAGTTGTGTTTCCAGTCGGTACCAGGACAAATACATATTAAGGAAACTGCACGAGGCCGACCCAGGAAATCAGCCCCGTTAAATATTTTCTTAGTAACACAGACCTGCATTGTAAACCTGAAAAGCAAATCAGAATAGAAGCATCCCATTCAAGGCAGAATGTATATGACGAGTCTGATGCGGGCTGAAGCTGAAAGCTCGGAATATGTTCTAAACTGAAAAAAAGCAAATGAATAAATAAAATAATACACAAACAACAACAACAACAACAACTATTTTATCACACTGAAGCAACCTCCATGTAATTCCCTGTGTAACACAACCAATGTCCTGTCAGTGTAAAGAAAACTTGTTATACATTAATAATGCCAACAAATGCACTCGGCACACCGGTAAGCAATGTCCTTCAATGCCAAAATGCCGGTAGCACATTGGATTTGACTGAAATGAGAAAAATAATTATTTCGTGTAATATTAGTTATGCGTCTCATACGCAAGGGAACGAATATTCACAAAATTTCTTTATATCATATATGAGACGCCTGCTGACTGGCTTTAACATCAGTGTAATAACACCGTGACCGGTTCGAGATCCAGGCCCGACAAGCAACCAGTCTCTCCGACTCCTGTTACGAAACCGACTATAGCCTCATTTATAAAACCCATCCGGTCCAAAATGTAAAGCTTCCACACATAGGGACACTGTTCATCACGGTCTACTGCGGCACTATGTAACATGTTCACATATATATACTTATAAATTCTTCGGAAAAGAGACGCTATGCGAAATAGAAATTTTTTTTAAAAAAATTTAAGAAATTTAAATTTATATTTTTTTCTTAAAATTAAAGTGAAAAAATATGTGTCTACTTTTTATATAGCCTTTTTTAAAGCTTCCTGCTTGTTCAGTGTCTTTGCACTATAGTAGAAGACTGACAAATCAAGAGGAGACAACTATTACTCAAAATTCAAAGAAAATTCAACTACTGAATTTTTAAAATTTGAATAAAATTAAAATTTCACAAACCTTGGAAATTTTCCTTTTAGCCACTGATTTGTATTGTTATCAGCTACTAGTGTGTGAAGTTTCATGACTGTAAACCCTATGGTTGCTGAGATATTCCACTTTCTGAATTTGCCATATAGGTGTCGGCCCGGTACAATTTCTCCTTCTTTGCTGTATAGTAAAACAAGCACTTTTGGACATGGATTGTGAATTTCACAACAAAATTGCAGCATTGACAGCTCTGTATTTCTGAAGAGTAATACTATCCCAGTCAATATATCACAGAAAAACACCACCATCAACGATGAACTTTTTTGCTACACATCAAAGTATCTAGTCCATGTTTAAATTTCCCACTGACATCTGTCATGGCCACCAGTCTGGTGTAGTTTTTTAATCCTTCCGCACAGAAATGTAATCCTGAAAAACACACATAAAACAACTGTTAAAGACATCAGAAATGACAAAAAATGTACACAGTATCAATAAATACATTTGGAATATAACATGTCAAAGTAGGGATAGCGTTAAATTGGGAACTTCAAAATTTCAAAGAACTACTTTCTAGGATACAACGACCCGGAAGTACTTCTATACCGGGGTGACACCTTATGTACAAAACGGCTTCCCATAAATTTTGCAAAGTATGATATTCGCTGTTAAAGGTATGATGACACTAAATGTAAACTTCACTGTTTAGAGCGAAGTTTCACTTTCTTTTGAGTGTTGAATATTTCTTCGTAAGTATAAAAGATAAATCCCTATGCTAGGCAGTGCCTTAATTCATATTATTAACTGCCAAAGTCATGTCACATTCACATTCAATGTTGCCGTTGTCATTTACGTCGGGTAAATCTATGTTTTTCTAACATTTTGAGACACGTTACTGACCGTAACCTTTACAGAACTTGTTTTTCGTTGTTTTATTGTCTATATACTAGATCACAAACCAAATATTCCGCTTTTCCATCGCGCATAAATCGTTCAAAGACAATCTTAAATTTCACTAAAGTTTTTTGTTTACGTACGGGAGACGCTTCCATTTGAGCGGAAATTGCGCCTATATGACACTGACGGATAATGCGCTGACGAATATCGACGTTGTCGTCGTCGTCAGAATGCAGCAAAACATCGATCGTCGCCGAAAATAATTTTAAAATTTTTGAAATTTCAATTTTTATTTTTTTCGAAAATGAGGGAAAAATTAGGGTCGGCGGGTCTGAGTAACGAAAAATCAAAGAACTCTGGCCTAACTGTAGGTCAATATTGAAGAAAGAATATCAAACAATACCATTAAAGCATTAGTAACTACATGTAAAAAACTAAATTTAGTTATTTCTATGCTATCGGCAAATAATTGTATGAACTCAAATATTTACCTTTAAGGGATTGTGTAAACTTATTTTTATTGATTTGACATAAAGTATACTTCCCTTTTGGGGTTTAAAAGATATGTACTAATCCACCGACAATTTTTGACAGTGACGCATTTTGTCAACAAACTATAAATAACAATGGAATATCCCCGAACGCATGTATACTTATATTAAATAAAAAATATGCCCTTATCATATCAGAATCTTAAGTAAGGTATGGCCCAGTGGATGTGTTGGCTACTTGTCATGAGGAGTTTGTAAGTTCGAAACGTTAGGCGAGGATATTTTATATTTTTTTTTGTAGCAAAAAAATTTTTTGTTTGAAAGACCAGTTACATTTTGCTTCCCTTTGATTTGTTGTTGAAATGTTGTTTTTATATGTTTTTTTTGTTAGTTCTTTTTAATTATCAACCATTTTTATTATGAAGTATCCCAAATATTAATGTACATATGCCAGTCAGTCCATGTGTTTTAGAATTGATATTGCTTTCTCATTATTCTCCAAGGCTCGTTACAGTTAAAAAAGTGTTCTTAGACATTCAGACTTTTTTATGTGGAATGAAAATGACTAACGTTTTCTACACAATTTATTCTGTATGCATAATTCGTGAAACACAAAAATCAAGATAAAATATAAATGAATGTGAAATGCTACGCGGGAAAAAAAATCCACCGACCGGATTCGAACTCGGTACCTTTCGGTTATTACGACAGCGCCGTTATCCTCTGGGCTACGTATCCATAAGGTTTTTGGGTTTAAAGAAAATAATGATAATCAGTACAATAAAAGGTAAACATTGGAAAGTAAACACAATATGACGTCACTGTCAGGTATCCCTGGTCGGAAGTAAAGGTTATGATGTTTATAATGACATGCAAATTGCGTATTAGAAAAAAAGGGGGAAGTAACTGGGGACTATCATAAATAAGTGTATGTGGTAAGTTCATATATCAGGTTTTTGACGTCACTAATGGCACCACATTAATGGATGACGCGAGTCAGAAAGTACATTTACGTTAATAATTTTTCAAATACTTAGTCGAGGAGCAAAATGTGAAATCATTTCTTAATAAGAATGAAGATCCAACAAAGTGATGATATCCTTTGCATCAGAAGTAGATGCTGTATGCACTCGTTTTTTTTCGCAAGTTAACATTGCGCCGCTAATGTCTCACAAAATCACCACAGTGACTGCAGAAATATGGATGAGAGCATATCCTATCCCTTGGATAGTTTTAATGTTGGCCACAAACTTTTTTTTTAGTCTGCAGAGGGTACAACTTGCTGCATAGCGACCAGCGCAAAGTTAGACTCATTATTATGGAACGCCGCAGTGTCTTTTTGTCGGGACATTTTATGTTATCATGTCAAAGTGTGGTCTTAACTTGTCAAAACAGTGTCTTATTATGTTAAAAAACTATGTTATCATGTCAAAGTATTGTGTTTTAAATTGTCAAATCAGTGTCTTATTATGTCAAAATGCTATGTTAATATGTCAAAGTATGGTGTTAACTTGTCAAAACAGTGTCTTATTATGTCAAAAAACTATGTTATTATGTCAAAGTGTGGTGTTAACCTGTCCAAATTTGTGTCTTATTATGTCAAGCCCATGTTAATATGTCAAAGTACAGTGCGATCTTGTTATAGAGCGTATTATTATGTTTTAAAAAGCTAGACAAGATTAAATGTACTTTAAGAAGATAACATAGCTGTGTGACATAATACGACACTGTTTTGACAAGTTAACACCACATTTTGACCCTAATAACATGACTAATAACATAATACGTACTGTTTGGACAAGTTAACATCACTCTTTTACATGATAACATAGCTTTTTAACATATAAGACACAGTTTTGACAAGTTAACACAACGCTTTGAAAGATAAAATGGACTAGTTAACATGATTTAAGTTACTATTTGAACAAGTTAACATCCTCTTCGACATGATAACATAGATATTAACATAATTAAAACACAGTTTTGACAAGTTAACACAACACTTTGGCAAGATAACATAGCTTTTTAACATAATAGCACGCTGGTTAGACAAGATCAATGGTATTTTGACATAATAACATAGCATTTAACATAATAAGACACTGTTTTGACAAGTTAACATCACACTTTGACATAATAATATAACGTATTAACATAATAAATACTGTTTTGACAAGTTAACACCACACTTGGACAAGATTAACATAGCTTATACATAATAGCACGCTCGGTAGACAAGATCAACGGTACTTTGACATGATATCTAACGTTTTAACATAATAACCGCTTTTGTAGACAAGTCACATGGTACTTTGACATAATAACATAGCACTTAACATAATAAGACACCATTTCGACAAGTTAACACCACATTATTTTGGGCATGATAACATGCACTTTGACATGATAAAATAACATTTTAAATAATAAGACACTGTTTTGACAAGTTAACACAACACTTTTACAAGAAAGCATAGCTTTTTTACATAATAGCACGCTCGGTAAACAAAATCACACGTACTTTAACAAGATATCATAGCTTTTAACATAGTAACACACTCTGCAAACAAGATCATACTTTGACATGTTAAAATAGCTTTTCAACATAATAAGACACTGTTTTGACAAGTTAACACCGCACTTCGACATAATAACATAGCTTTTTGACATAATAAGACACTGTTTCGACAAGTTAACACCACACTTTGACATAATAACATGTTTTTGACATTTAATAAGACACTTTTTCGACAAGTTAAACACCACACTTTGAATATTAACATAGCTTTTTGACATAATAAGACACTGTGTCGACAAGTTAACACCACACTTTGACATAAATAACATAGCTTTTTTAAAAATAATTGCACGCTCAGTAGACACTATAACAAGATAACATAGCGTTTTAACATAATAAGATACTATTTAGACAAGCTAACACCACAATTTGACAAGATAATATGCAATTTAACATAATAGCAAGCTCAGTTTGACAAAATCACACGACACTTTAACAAGATAACATGGTTTTAACATAATAAGACACTGTTTTGACAAGTTAACACCCCATCTTGACATAATAACATAGCTTTTAAACATAAAAAGACACTGTTTTTACAAGTTAACATCACGCTATGACATGATAACATCAAATGTCCCGACATAGACAGCTGCGGCGTTCCATACTTATGTTACTTTATTTATCATATTATTATAACAACTGTCACAGCTCCATGAATTTATGTTCAATTGTTATCTTTGATGTGTTTTAGTTAACTGAACTAATCATTAAACATTGTGTTAAGTGTTCATGCAAATCTATCAAAATCAGGTGTGGAGATAGAAAAGTTGGTACTGTGAGTTATTTAAGGCGTTTGTTTCTTTAGGTTATATTTTCATTTTTCAGTGGTCGACATTTACAAAAAAACTGACTTTAACATTTTGTGCTTACATGGTGATTGGTGCCCATTATTTTTCAGGGAGAAATATCTAAACTGATTTTAAATGCTACAAGGAATAATTGTCTAAGGTTATATATTATCATGAATATGCATAAATACTAAGTGACAAAAATGCAACTTTAAAACTAGACTAAAGTTTGGTTAGCGATGCCTATCGTATTTATATTTTGTTGTTAAGAGAACGTACGCGTATATCAGTATATACAAAGGGTCTGATAATTTGGCTGAAAATGACTTTTTAACAATTTTATATACATGTATATTAAGTAAAATCGTGTCTTTTACAGGTTGCATGTGCTCTAATTGCTGCCGTTCTACAGTATATCTACTTGGTTGTGTTTTGTGTTATGCTGGTTGAAGGCATTGATATTACTATAAAAGTGAAATATGTGTTTAATTCAAGTCGAGAGTAAAGCGCATGCTTGTTTCTAGCATGGGTAAATAACTGGGTTTCACTTTGTATACTTTTCGTATGGTGTATATAATTGCTTTCACTTTGTATAATTTTCTCACGGGGTAAATAACTGCTTTCATTTTGCGTACTTTTTGCATGGGGTAAATAACTGCTTTCACTTTGTATACTTTTCGTATGTGTTAAATAACTGCTTTCTTTTGCATACTTTTTGCATGGGGTTAAAAAATTGCTTTCACTTTGTATACTTTTCGTATGGGGTAAAAAACTGCTTTCATTTTGCGTACTTTTTGCATGGGGTAAATAATGCTTTCACTTTGTATACTTTTCGTATGGGGTAAAAAAACTGCTTACATTTTGCATGCTTTTTGCATGGGGTAAATAATTGCTTTCACTTTGTATACTCTTCGCACGGGGTAAATAACTGCTTACACTTTGGATACTTCTTGCATGAGGTAAATAATTGTTTTCACTTTGTATACTTTTTGCATGGGGTAAATAATTGCTTTCGTTTTGTTTACTTTTACATGGGTTAAATACCTGCTTTCAGTTTGTTTAATATTTGCATGGGGTGAATACCTGCTTTTGTTTGTTTAGTTTTTACATGGGGTAAAAACTGTTATCATATTGTTTACTATTCAGATGAGGTAAATAACTGCTTTCACGTTTTTACTTTTCACATGGGGCAAATAACTGATTTCACTTTGTTCACGTTTTGCATTGTGTAGATAGCTGCCTCCGCTTTGTTCACATTTCGCCTGGAGTAAATAACTGCCTTCATTTTTTTTAACTTTTTATATGGGATAAATACTTGCTTTCACTTTGTATACTTTTCGCGTTGGACAATTAACTTCTTTCATTTTGCACAGGGAAATAGCTTCTTTCATTTTGTTTACTTTTCGCATGGGGTAAATAACTGCTTTCATGTTATTTACTTTTCACAAAGGGTAAATAAGTGTTTGTTTATTTTGTTTATTTTTGCATCGGTTAATAAATGCTTTCAAGTTAATTTCTTTTCTCATGACGTAAATAATTGCTTCATTCTGTTAACTTTTCCCATGGGGTAAATAACTGCTTTCACGTTATTTACTTTTCGCATTGGTAAATAACTGCTTCATTTTGTTTACTTTTCGCATGGCGTAAGTGAAATTTTATTTACTTTTCTCATGGTGTAAATAATTTCTTTCACATATTTCTTTTTTTTGCTCCGAATCAGATGCTACTGCTTTATTGTTCGTTGCAAAGACATTTGTGATAATGTCAATTTAACGTCTTTATTTAGTTTTATTGAGATTTGATTGCTTTTGTCATAATTAATAAAACCAATAAGAAGATCCTTTGGGGCATAGAAAACAACCAAGGAAACTAAAAGCAGACTCGGTTTCACTAAGTCTCTTTAAGGGAGATATTGAAATGCGCGACACCTCTTGTGCCCACAAGCACCGCTTTAAGCGTTTATTATGGTATCGCTAAAGCGATTTAACACTTTTGACCAAAACGGCACGTCATAGAAAATCTGAGTGCATTCAATGATTCTAAGAGACCAGAAACATGTGCCTTTTAGACACTCTTTTTTTCATTTGTGATTTAATTTTCAGTGATGCCAGCCGTTATTGTGGGAATATTGCTCGGAGCATCAAAACTTGAAGGCTACGGAAATCGAATTTGTAAGTTTTTAACTATCTCTTTTTTTATTTGTTTTCTTTTCCTTGTTATTAAAAGAGTTCATTCAATGCAATTGTTCGTCGTGATAAAAACATTGTTTTCCCCTTATGTAACTTATATGAACAACACCACATATATCTTTTTAAAAAAGCGAAATATCCCTTGCATACTTTTGACCCGCTTCTGCCGACTGGAATGTTAAGCCTGCCAAGCCCTGAATAATTAAGTGGTAAATGCTTAAATTTCCAACTTGTACACAGGGTTATTTTGTATAAAAAACAAATGCGTATTCAGCCTATTGACCATTTTGTACTTTGCTATCCATTTTGAAAAATAGGGAAAGTTTTATGCGATGTTTTGTGTTTTTTAATGTTTTGTTTCCCAGATCTATACATAAAAATTTAAGTAAGAAATCTTAAGTATGTCTTTGTTTTATATAACTTGAAAAGCTGTTTTAAAAGTATTTCATTCATTTAGTTGTTTGGCTGTCCGTGGACAATGGTTTGGTGTGGGCTTTCGTCGCACCTGCTTTACTAATTATCTCAGTAGTATTTATTTTCCTCATTTATTTTAAATATAATGATTAACTTTCTGCCTTTGATGTTACATTAAACTGGTATGTTTTTAATTAAATAATGAAAATCGCCCTGACACACATTCGATGTTTTTTTTTTAAGAATATTATTATAGCTTTCTATGTTTTCTTTTATAATGTCAACATTAAAAGAACCAATCGAGTAAATATTTATGTTTCCCCCCACACATGGTGTGGGAGACATATTGATTTACTCCTGGTCTGTGTCTATCTGTCTCTGTGTGTGTCTGTTTCTGTCACAAATCTTGTCAATAAGTCTCGGCCCGGTTCGATAACTAGCCAAATCGGCCCGGCACTTCGGAATTATGGCCCTTGAAACTTGTTTTTTTATAATCAAAGCACTCAAAGTTGATAAGGAGTTGAGGTCTTGGTGCATGGCTGACTCATACACTACTATTCAGATGATTAGGCAGTTGTGGGAGACATGCGCTTTTCTCAAAAGCAGCTCTGTTTTTACATGATATTAATGTCATACTGACAACACGTAAATTTTTGTGTATTCATGCATTTTTTACTTTCAGTTTTTAAAATGCATTGCCCCCGGTTGTAGTTTTTCGCCTGTTTAAAACAAAAGCTATGGAGACAAGAAAACATGACAAGATAAGTAAAAAATTTTGAAAATTTTTTTTCTCTTTAAAGGGGTAAGTCATG
>NW_026460488.1:0-2387 GCF_021730395.1 Mercenaria mercenaria | reverse complement strand
ATTCAACATAGTCAGTTATTCTTTTATTTAAAATACTGGTAAAAACTTTTCCTAGACAGATTAACAGTGTTATAGGCCTATAATTTTCAGGTTTTGTTATGTCGCCCTTATTTTTATATATTGGGTTGATAATACCTATTGTCCAAAGTTCTGGGATTACACCAGTTTCATAAATTAGATTAAAGAGTTTAACATATATATTTTTCATCAATGGTAAAGATGCTTTTATTTGTTCATTTACAATTTTATCATAACCACTTGCTTTGTTATTTTTTAAAGTTTTTATTGCTGCCATTATTTCATTTTCAGTAATGGGAACATTTATTTCTTCGTTTATTTCATTTTCAACATTATTATTATTATTATTATTATTATCATTATTATTATTATTATTATTATTATTATTATTATTATTATCAGTATCATTATTTTCATCATCGCTGTTATTTACATTTTTGAAGAAATTATAAAGATCTGACAAGTCAGCTTCACTTTTCTGTGTTGGATTTCCATTTAGGATTTTCCAGTATTTTCGCGGGTCTTTACTTTTAACATCCCGTAATTTCTTAATACTTGAACGTTTGTCTTTATTATAAAATTGGTTTAATGTATTTTTGTAAATTTTAGCGTTTCGTTTTAGAATCTCCTTTGTTTCGTTATTCTTTCTTAATTTATAAAGATACTTTGCCGTGTGAAAGTTTTTTCTAGCCTTCTTGCACTTTGGTCCAAACCAAGAAGTTTTATTAGAATTACCCGTGTATGATTTTTTATTTACCTTTGTATATCCAAAAGTTTCGCTAGATGTATTTAAAAACAGTGATGATATATCACTGACTATTTCGTCTACATTCTCTTTGGTAAAGTTCATATTTAGTGTAAGATTATCAAGTGTTACATTTATATTTTGCAGTTTTTGTACATTAATTTTATCTACAAATTCGTTTGCTTTAGTTCTATCCCATAGTTTAACAGACAATTGTTCCTCATCATGTTCGTAGTTGCTTTTACTTATGTTAAATGTTAAGTTTAGTTCAACTGGGTTATGAACATCTGATAACAATGGGCAGAAGTCTAATACTCGCAGTGAAGACACATATTTAAAAAGATTAGAGTTACAAACAAAGTAGTCAACAACACTTGTACCTTTACATGTGGTTTTCCCGGGAATGTCCATATATGTTCTCCCATTTAAAATGTAAAAATTATTCAGTTTCAAAAACTCAAGAAATTGATGCCATAATTATTTGAGGATTTATCATTATTTACACGTACTTTATTTACATTTGAAGACCTGTCAAACATACTCATTTCGAGGTTATATTCTAAGCATATTTCTTCCAAATTTTGACTTTCAAAAAATTCAGTATTACTATGATATAATCCTGAAGACATTTAGTTCTGGAATTAAAATCTCCAAATAAACAATACATGTCATATTTCTGTGCAAACTTGTTAACATCACTTTGGATTTCTGAAAACGGGTCTTCTGTTAGAATATTCTGAGTACTCTGGTGGTACATAGACAATGCCACAAACTACATCTTTTACTGTTTTTAACAACGTTTTTGAAATTGTAAACCATAAAACCAGTTTATTTTCTGTCTCTTTTACAGAAATATATTTAGAAATATCCTTTCTAATAAGTAAAGCAATGCCACCAGATTTATGTCTTCTGGTAGAAATTCTGTTTTTCATAAAAATATCAAAGCCCGGTACATTTACAAAATCTAAGTCACAACATTTTGTTTCTTGTAAACCTATTATACTATACTGGTTTAAAAGATCAATAAACTCTGGACAAATCAATTTCGATTTCAGGCCACATACATTTAACGAAAGCATTTTAAGTTCTTCAAAAGCATTTGATTCTGATAGAGAAACAATTTTATTCGCGTTATCTCCCTTATTCTGTCTATCATCTTTCGAAGAAACTACCTTTTCTCTAGCATTATACCGCAAAGGATGGTGTCACAAATTGACATACGGGCCTTATTTTATCTGTATTGTAAATGCAGGTATTGCATCATCTTTTTGTAAATTTTTGAGTTATTGAGGTAAATGTCAGATTTCACGCATGAAATACCTCTCATGTTTTTCTGTATTTCATAACTTAAATTTCCATGTAAATTTCATTGAATTCTGTTCAGTAATAAGAAAGTTGATATTTTATAAACTTCAGTAATTCATGTTTTTATCCCCAAAACCACTATAATGGGCCTCAAATTGTCAATTTAAATTCGCGCCAAAGTAGTTAGATTTCCCGGCTATATCGTGAATCCCGTGAAAATGACAATATCATAGCTCACGGCTTAGCCGTGAATCCCATGAAATTTAGTATTTGGCGGGACATTATCCTTTAAATAGACTGGATAGATATGCCCCTTTCG
>NW_026460487.1:0-25746 GCF_021730395.1 Mercenaria mercenaria | reverse complement strand
ACTTTTGTTCTAAATAATAACAACTCCTAAAGTAATTTTATTCTTCCAATATTAATTAAAATAATTTGTATGAATTTCAATTATCAAAGGGAGATATTACTTGTTTTTTAATAAAAAGAGGGATAGATTTGTAAATAACCGACCTTATTATATTTGTTATATTTAGCATTTGGTTTCCCGGTCTGTGTTATTTTTAGTTGTTATATTTAGCATTTGGTTTCCCGGTCTGTGTTATTTTTAGTTTGAAATTTTCTTGTTTCATGGATAATTATTAATGTATTTATTGGTATTGTGTACATTTTGTGTCATTTCTAATGTCTTTAACAGTTGTTTTATCTATGTAGAAGGATTACAAAACAAGGAAGTAAAAGAGTTATTTAAACAGAAAATAAATGTGGTCTAAATTCAACCACATTATATTTTACTTCCTGTATGTTATATTAGGCCAAACTTATTCTACATTTTGTATCTCGGTGTAGTGTTTAAAGTTTTTAAGTGGAAACTATTTTTAAATAAAGACATATGTTTTCTTCATTTTAAATCATCTTTAATTAAATCATCTTTAGTTAAATCAGAGGTTTTTATTGGGTTTAAAACCTGTGGATTTTAAATTGTCCGGCATTGGTCAGTTCGGACCGAGGGTCAAAAGGTCAAATGAGGTTAGATTGACTTCGCACAAACAATTACTTTACTACTAATCTAACCAAAAATTTGGAAAAGCACAGGTAAAATATCTGCTTTGTTTATTTCCAAATTTTAGTATTACTTTTTATACAGCTACTTTTAGTTCCGGTCTTGCAAACTGAGCTGTTTTGTGCCATGGAACAGCTGCATTCGAAAGCTTTTGTTCACTATATTTTCACACCTCAAATGAAAGTCACTCTAAATTCAAGATGGCGGAAGTACCTCAACGGGTCACATTTTCCTTATTACACCTGCCATTCACCTTTTAACAGCCTATGGGTTGGCTGACATGCAAAAGAATATCATTTGATGATTACTCAACGGTACAAGTAGTAATATAGTTGCTCAAGTCATTCTCTCTTTCGGTTGACATGGGCAGAATTGTTGGTCAAGCTAATTGAGTCATGTTTAAATACACATAACTTGCATTGCCTTATCTGGTCTGTCAACTTGTGTGAGTTAAGTTGATATTTTTCGAAGTGTGAATGATGGTTGTGTTATTTTTATCTTACTGAATTTATGTTAGCTTTATTTCATGAGATTTGTGTGTTTGTTTTTTGGTTTTCAGTTTTCTTTAGCGAATACCACCGTTAAAATCTTTAAGTGTACGGCTTACGATTGATCTGTCTAATTACGACAGGGTATGTAATTTCATATTAAATTACTAAATTAGATACTTCATGCGTTTTGTATCCTTAAAAATTAAAGCTATGCAAATTACTTTATCTTTTAGTATGTTGTAGAGGTGGAATCTAAAAAATCTCAAATTCATCTTTACAGATTTTTTCAGAGTGAAATGATATATGTATGGTTTTCCTCCTCTCCATGTAAAAATAGAAATATTTGATATTTGAAAAAGGACTTTCTCAAAATATCTGAAGAAAAATGGACAACTCTTGTATTGACCGTTTTTCAATGATTTTAGGATTTCTCCAATTATAGTCTATATCAAAAGTCTCCACAGCTAAATAAATTTAGTAGTGTCTAGTGTAAGTTTAGTCTACTTTCAACACTTTGAAAGAGCCTATACTAAAATTCCTTTTGTCTTTTAATAAAGTCAAAATCCAAGACTAGCCAAGAGTCTAAAACTCATGAAAAAATCGAGTGAAAGAGAATGACATGCTCTTTATTATAGGCTTTCCAAAACCATACCAAAAAATGTACCTAAAAGAAGTTATTAAAGATTTTATAATGTAAACAAACCCCTACACCATTTTACCATCAATATTTTTCACTCATGAATGCACCCAATTCAGGTGATAATTGTTGATATAACTGTAAATGAGAGACCCCAACAAAAATCCTTTTTTCAAAATGTGTTAACAGTTAAAATTGTAAATTAATAGAACAGTTGATATAATGTTGATATCTGAAGTTACCCGCTTACTTTGTTTACAACAATAAATAAAACACCTTATATTTTGTTTAAGTTAGTTGACCTGTCACGAAAATCATCAAATAAAGTAATCTCCTATACTTCTTCAGCATTTATTCGTTTTTTATGGAAAGCACTGATCGTGATAGTTCCTTCTAGAGAATGTTGAATTGCTTAAAATACATTGCAGAGAGTCATTACCTATCAGCTACCTTAAAATGTTGTAATAACAACCACACATTTCAAAGTGATAGCCTCTATCCAAAACATTTGCAGAGAACTCATTTTTTTTAATAAAAGAAACCTCGAACTATTGGTAAACAATTATAAAACACAAAATAAAAATGTAAATATCATTTTTCTTGGGTGCCTCAAGTAAACGGATTTAATGAGACAGAATTCTAATTTCAACATTGAAAAAATAAGGTCGAATCCTATGTTTCTGTTTTGAAATTTGCTTACTTCATTCAAAAATAACCTTGGGGCAGACGTAAAACCTACCTGCATTTCTTCCACGATATGTAATCTAAAGAGTGAAAGCAAAATAGAGAACTTTTACCGCATGTAACTCAGTATTTTTTATAGATATGTAACTCTATTCCTTCTGTTTAAGTAGTAAATTTACTTTGAACAGCAAGAAATTCACTTTGAACAACAAGAAATCGCTTATCATATTTTTTTCTCCATATTTGTACAATAAATGAATTATAAGTTTTGAAAGAAGTAAAAACTTACTAGAAAAAAGGAAACTAAGGACAAAAATTTGGTCCCAGTAGAGCTTGAACCTATGCCCCCCCCCCCCCCCCCACACACACACACACACCACACCCCCCTTAGAATTGCAGTAAAAGTAGGTTTATGGTAGGAATTGAATACTCGTCAAAAAGAAGGTACTCTATTACGCTTGTAATACCCTAATGTCGTAAAATTTCTTCAAAGGAATTTATGCATTATTTTACTTTATTTTCATTCACTACTAAGCTTTCTATCAGGGCCTCACTACAACTTATAAAATAACTGTCAGTTAATGTAAGCCATGAGAAAAGTGTGCATGTTGTATATTGAATACAAAGAGATTTAAACAAATGTAGGTCATATTTTGTCTGCCTGATAAGTTTTTTGGAAAAGGACCTATTTGATTTTTCTTTCACTTTTGACAAATGTTCTATGCTGGCTTCAGTTTATTGGTCAATTCAGGGTTGTTACCCTTAGATGTTCTTGGGTAGGTACCATCTCTACATTATGCTGTATGAATGAATATTGTACGAGTCTATAACGTAAGGCTAGATTTTTATAAGGCGACCACTGACAATGCGTCTTTTCACAGGTCATTTGCTTTGACATGTTCAAATTGTCTAACGATAACCATATGATCATTACTTGTCCACTATTGTCTGTCTTGCAAGTACAAATCTGACAGGTGTAACACTTGGGCATTAACATTCTGGTTAGGTGTACTTGATGAATTGTTCCTTGACTCAATGGGTAATGTCTATATGTACATCGTTTAAGTATGTACACCATTTAAGTAAGGTTGACATGGTAATACTTACATGTACCCTAACCTTTAGTCAGAATATTATACGCAATGGTACTTAACTTAAACGGTGTACATACTTCAACGGTGTGTATATAGACAATTCCTCACTCAATGCCTGTAGTAGGATTTTGTCATCTTTATTTATCTATTTGGTTTAGGGTGTTTCATGCATTTACAACGTATATGTTCAAATGATGATGCATTTTACTTGTTTTATTTGTTAATTGTTAGTAGCACTTTTTTCATACATGACAATTTAACATTGATAGGTCTAGATAAAGGAGACCACAAATATAAAATATTTATGATATCTTATAAAGAATGCAAGATTCATCTGTCTTTTCATTTGGCGAACAATATTTATCTATTGTTTATTTTAAAATTTTATAATTAATTGTTTTTGCACCAAGAAGTTGGGCTGAATTATATATTTGAATTTTATTACTTTTTTTCTCTTAGGCTTCAGTTATTATGAACTTACTCATTTTTTGCATTAGTTCAAAGAGAGACGTGTGTCGCTTATATATATTTACTAATTTTTAGCTTCTTAAAATTTAAATTTAAAACTATAAGCTACCAAACTTAAGCCCGAACGGACGTCAAAAAAATATGTAACGGCCACTTTTGAAGTGTATAAGCTGTCAATTCAACAATTTACACAAGATCTTCAAACTTTAAGGAGCTACCAAACTCTGTACCGAACGTACATCCAACAGGTAACGACAAAACTGCCAGAAAGGGTCTTGACGTGGCGCAGTATAAAACACTGCTATGTCCATCGGCTCAAACAAAAGTCCCCGAGAAAGACATCACATGCTATTCAAAACATCTAGCACAATTAACCAACGAAAACTAGTTATGTCCCTTAGATTTTGTTTTCAAACCAACGCAAATGTGGCAGTGCAGTTCAAAGCTGGACTTTTTCTTTTAACAAATATATCAAAGATACAATTTGGCAGTTGAATTCAAAACATACTGGTCCAGTGCCTAAATCCGGACGGTGCTTAATAATTCGGACACCATTAAAAATGCTTTAAGATCGGAATTTTTACAGAAATGAACAGGATCGACGCAAACGCATGCCTTGATGACCAGTTGTCAACAACAGTGTATGAATGTAAGTATTTTCGGAATAAATTACCTTCAAAATTGGCACCACTAAAAGTAAACATTGTTTGTCGCAAGGCATGACGTCATACAGCGCACGCCATTTATTTGAGGTGCGACGAGGTACTGATTTAATCAGAAACGTATTGCCTATTGCAGACGACTCTTCTTCATAAGGTATTGGACCCCTAATAGTCATTTTTAAAAAATGCCATTTGCTTGGTATATTCTTATAGATGACCATTTTTCGCACTGTGTTGCAAATTTTAAACAACTTTTACCGTGCCGTTTTTTGTAAATTTTGTAAAATTTATGGAATTTCCTCAAGCTCAAGAAGAGACAAATTTCAATGTGATGGCCCTATCTAAAACATTTGCAGAGAATTCATTACAGCATTAATTTTGATAAATGAAACGTCAAACTATTGTTAAACAATTATAAAACACAAAATAAAACTGTAAATATCATTTTACTAGGGTGCCTCAAGTAAACAGATTTAATGAGACAGAATTCTATCTCCAACATTGAAAAAAATAAGGTCGAATCCTGTGGGTCTGTTTTGAAATTTGCTCACTTCATTCAAAAATAACCTTGGAGCAGAAGTAAAACCTACCTGCATTTTTTCCACAATATGTAATCTAAAGAATGAAGGCAAAATAGAGAACTTTTACTGCATGTACCCCAGTATTTTTAAAGATGTCTAACTCTACCCCGCCTGATTCAGAGGTGAATTCACTTTGAACAGCAAGAAATCGCTTATCAAATCAAAATTTTCCACTTTTGTACAATACATCCATAATAAGTCTTGAAAAAAGTAAAAACTTACACGAAAAAAGGAAACTATGGAGAAAAAAATTTTGGTCCCAGTGGGGCTTGAACCTACGCCCCCCGCCCTCCCCTGAAAATTGCAGTCAAAGTAGGTTTATGGTAGGAATTGAATACTCTTCAAAAAGGAGGTACTGTATTACGGGTCCAATACCTTAATTGATTAAAGCTGAGGTAAAAGCATGTTTAAGAATTCTGTGCTACCCTCGGTATTTATATATACGCGATAAACAGGTAATAAAATTAGATCAAACGGAGATGTCTGTATATACTTACAGGTCTGAATTTGACTGTTTTGCTTAAAAAAAATCGTGTTTATTGTTATTTTTTGGTGCACTGGGTCGTTGCATTTTATACCCAAATAGTGTCCGAATATTTAAGCAATCTGAAGGTCGATTTTTACAGCTTTTACTGGTCCACGTCAGTTTACTTTTTCATGATGAAATCAGCAATACACCATTTTGTTGTTTTGCATAGAAATTTATAAAGAACCTAAAATTATACATTTGAAATGAAATGCATGTGTGTTTTCAGAATGCAAAGTTATTGTCAAAAAACACACCAAAAGTGTCCGGATTTAGGCACTTGACTAGTACTTGTCCTTGAAACCAACGCGAATATGGCAGTGCAATTCAAAGCTGGACTATTTTTTACTTTTTAACCAGTTTACTAAAGAAGACTTTTTAGTGATAAATTCAAAGTTCATACCTACTGCAATTGCTGCAGTGTGGCATATGGCGTGAAGACACGAATAACTTAAGGTTTCGATGGAGGCCTTGAGAAACAAAAATCAAACATCACCAAATCATAGAAAGAAAGAGTTGTTTGACATGAAAATTGAACAGCATGTAAAACATGTATATTACTTTACGAAACAAGTGTCAGTATACTCATATAAACATTGAATTCCGGAAAAGGGCTGCCTAAAGGGGCTCCACTTCCGGACAGTTAAACGCCTTTAAAAACTCACCATTTTCAAAGAACAGTTACACATGTTCGTTTTGATGCATTTGCAATAGCGTGCGAGTGGTGAAATTTCGCATAACAAGGTGGAACACAGTTTTCAGCAATTGTTTATCATTATTTCTTTACATATGGCATTCATTTTCAAAGGGAGACAACTGTTCCCGATTATTTTAAGTACAAATGGCATTCATTTTCAAAGGGAAACAACTTTTTTCGATTATTTTAAGTAATCTTTGAGAAAAAGTTGTCTCCCTTTGAAAATGAATGCCATTTGTAAAGAAAAAAAGATAAACAATTGCTGAAAACTATGTTCCACCTTGTTACGTGAAATTTCACCACTCGCACGCTATTACAAATGCATCAAAACAAACATGTGTAACAGTTCTTTGAAAATGGTGAGTTTTTAAGGCGTTTAACTGTCCGGAAGTGGAGCCCCTTTAGGCAGCCCTTTTCCGGAATTCAATGTTTATATCAGTATACTGACACTTGTTTCGTAAAGTAATATACATGTTTTACATGCTGTTCAATTTTCATGTCAAACAACTGTTTCTTTCTATGATTTGGTGTTGTTTGATTTTTGTTTCTCAAGGCCTCCATCGAAACCTTAAAAAAATCTTGTTTGCACAGTCGTTTCTTTATCGGTTTGTTTTGTAACTTTCCAAAAACTTCAATTTCAGAAAATGAATAACTGCTTGAATTAACCATGTCACAAATACTATATAAAGATATTTTTCACAGGACTATACATGATATAACACTGTGCATTTAGAAGTGCAGGCATGATCAGCTTAATTGTTAGATGGCTCTTTTCAATACATTATGCTATCAAGGTTATTTGGCTTGAAGATTCTTTTTAGCTTTTGTAACCATTAAATGCAATCAAGTGGAATTATTTGAGCAAACATATGAAAGGTTCATACAAGGTGCTTTTGACCAATTTTATTGAACACCCATTAACGGTTTCATGAGAAAAAGTCATTTAAAAGGTTTTTTTGAGGAATATTAAGTGCAGTCAAGCGGAATCATTTGAACAGACGTAAGAAGAGAAAGTTGTTCCTTGGAAGCTATGGACGAAGTTAAGCGAAGATAAGTTATGTGCTTTTGAGAAGAAGTTGTTTTAAAGATTGTTCTTCTATTTCAGCTCTGATGCCCGATTTATGCAGTCAAGAGGAACCGTTTAAATAAACTGGAGAAAGACCTATCCAAAGATGCGACAGACCTTGATGAAGAGCTGTCAAGTGGTTCACGAGAAGAATTTGTTTAAAAGTTTTCTACTGTTAGCTCTAGCGGCCCATAGAGGCATTCAAGTGGAATCACTTAATAAACTTGAGAACAGACATTGACTGAAACACTAAAGATCATTGTTTCGTTTATGTATACGTACGGTACACGCTTATTGAGATTTAAAGGACCCTTAGAGCGTGCAGTTATACTAAAAAGTACTTTGCCTAACCATAGGAATGTCCATAATCTAATTTGAAATTCCTTTTTAAAACATCACTATTTTTGAAATCAACATCGACATTTGAAAACGTTGTAAATATGAACATACCTCGTTTATTTTATTATTTTTGTTTGTTGAAGTTTCTTAAAGACAGCATCACAAAATAATAGAATTACAATGAAATCAGAAATGGGATGAACATAACACATTTGGAAGAACACCTTCCAGAGTTTGAGAAATGTTTTATTGTTTCTAAAGGATAACTAAACATGAAACAAGTATGGCGTTTATGGAACAGTACTGAGCTGGGTTGATTTCTATCTGCAACTCAGAAGCTGCCGTGTAAGTGTCAATTCAACCATGTCCTTTCCACACCAGTTACATTGTAGCGTTCAACGAGGGAGTTGCTTAGGACCGTGGCTCTATTTGACATATGCATGCTGGGACACTGTTTGATGTTATTCAACCATCGATTTCAGTTTACGGCTTTGCGGATGACAACACTGCTAATAAACGCCTTAAACCATCATCTTCAACACTGGAATCCCAGGCAATACATAAACTAGAACAATGTGCTTTAACAATCAAAACTGGATGAATGAAAGTAAGCCCAACATGAACACTTCCAAAACCGAGTTCATCATGTTTGGTACAAAAAATGTAGTAGGCAACAGCTTTCTACGTGTGCAACTGACAAGATATGCATTGTAGGTGATGAAGTGAAATCATTGAGCTTTATTCGATATCTAGGTGCATACCTGGATGAAAATTTGAACCTAAAAGAGCATGTAGAAACGAAAATGTAGAACAGCGATGCTCAACTACTTCAGAATAAAATGTATTCGGAAATATCTAAACAAAGAAGCTGCTGAAACTCTTGTGCTCCCATTGGTGATATCCCGTTTAGATAATTGTAATGTCATTTTGTATGGTATTGCTCAAAGCGAGGTAAACAAAATGCAACGAATTCAAAACATGTGTGCAAAACTTGTCCATAATCGAGAAAAAATATCACAGTTCCAAACAAGCGCTCTATGATCTTCACTGGCTACCTATCAAAGCCAGAATCACATTCAAGATGCTCACCTACGTGTATGATTGTTCAGTCGGAAATTCTCCAGAATATCTTTCAGAACTACTCATAAAACAAACTCAGACAAGAAACTTGCGTTCTTCAAATTCCGTTTCTGGGAGCTTCGTTGTTCCTTTCAACAAGCGCAAAACGTTCATTGACAAAAGTTTTAGTACTGTTGGACCTAAACGCTGGAACGAATTACCTCTCAAAAAATAATGAATTCAGAAACAGATGTTTTCAAAACGAAGTTGAAAACTCATTATTTTCGAGATTGCTTTGCACTCTTTTAAAGTCTTTGACTATGATTTTGATGATATTGTGTTAACATGAACTGGATAATTTTTTACTGTGTAAATACATTCGAATATGTGCAATTTTATCACAGTTTAGTACTAAAGTACAGTTGTTTGTAATAACTTATGGACATGTCACTATAATTAATTTTTTACTTATTTACAGCTATCTTACTATATCTTAATATTTTAATATTCTATTAATCTTATGTTCTTAAGGTTGAAGATGCCTGATATTTTGTTTAATACTTACTTAATAGTTTATTCACAATAATATTTAAGTTCATTTATTTCTTACATCTTTTAAAATGTTTTAATTTTAGACGTAATTTTTCTATGTGTTTGTAAAATGCCATC
This sequence comes from Mercenaria mercenaria, assembly GCF_021730395.1. Lineage (NCBI taxonomy): Eukaryota > Metazoa > Mollusca > Bivalvia > Venerida > Veneridae > Mercenaria > Mercenaria mercenaria. The sequence goes on along the minus strand of NW_026460487.1, from coordinate 16,080 downwards.
GAATATGTTTTACGTAATAACAGGCGTTTAATCAAATAAAACAGTTTCAGTTTCAGAATAGTTATGAGCATGCGCAAAGTACCATATTTTGATATTCTGCAAAATATAGAGTTTTAATCAAATATTTACACACTTTTTTAATAGATAAAATATTATTGTTTGGTTGAAATATGTCCTCTAAATTTTTTATTTTCCCTAGCTTGGAAAATATCGTAAAAATCGTTTACAAATCGGGGTATTAAGTAGTACTTAGCAATTGTGTTACTTGACACTGATTTCGTTGTGATGACTGAAGTATATGGCTGTGTTTAAGACATGTATTTATATATCAGAAATGTTCTCAAGCAGAGATACAAATGTGCATTAACATGAATTTAAAAATCTTTAATGGATTTGACTTGCTGAAGCTCAGTTATTTTTTAAACCATGTCTAGATTGTAAACATACCTGTGGAATGTCTTGTAAGTTGGTACGGAATACTCAACAGAAAGTGCTTCGACAGGAAAGACGACAGATGACGCTGCAACACCTGATCCGTATCCACTGACGTATACAGCAACGTCAACAGAAGACACTATTTCAATGACTTTCGTTTGCTTTCCGACTGCAGATTGGTCTATAGATTTTCCACTGATGTAAAGGTTTTGCACTGCTCCTATATATAAAGATGAATATATCAAACACGCGTTTGTGTGCAATTGTGTGTTTCTTTGATTTAATCATATTTTATTGCTAATCAAAAACATGCAATACATAGTACATACAAATTTATAACACATTAAAACAAACAAACATATGATGAAGACGATTTAGGTAAAAAGCAAATGGGTTGGGCCACAAGTTTTACCAACATTAATGACGGCCCTACCCTGAGATAAGTAATGTAACAAAATGATCAGAGTTGTGTTCAAGATAAATACATACTAAGTAAATGTTTTACATGCAATTTTTCATAATTACTTTTGGAAAATAGAAGAAGAAAAAACAACAAAGATAAGTTTTGAAATGAAATATTAAATTTAATTTAAAAAAAAGGAAATGTATGTTCTGTTCGCTCTCAACGCCCCCGATGCAACAATGTTGATTTGTAATATAAATATATTTGCTTGTTATCCCCTTAACTATTGTAAATGACAGCTCCTTATGACTTAAATATTAGTCATGGCTAAATGGTCTCGTAAGTTTTATGTAGCTGTGTACTTGACGAAAAATTATAACGTTGTCTTCATCTGTTAAATTATCCCAGCCAAAAAGTAATTTTCTGGTACTTATGGGATGATACTGTCGCGTGTTAACAAACAATTGTCGACGTTGAAATGCAAAATTTGGACATTTAAAAAATAATGTTCTGCATCTTCATTAATATATCCGCATTCACAGACTGGATTATAAGTGGTTTGTGATAAGTCTGCATTAAGATTGCTTCATTTATTTCGTATTCGTGCGTGATGAATCTGTGGAAATCTCTCTCCGGAAATGAAAAAAGAAGGTACTAAATGTGGTTTGAATTTTTCTTTTAATTTGTGCTTGAAGATTGATAAAGAATCAGAGTTGCGTATCTGCATATCAAGGTTATTCCAAAGATTGACCGATGAAGGTATAACTGAATTTGCATAAATTTGTAGCCGACGTGCCGCAGTAGCGTAATCTGCATTGTTTCTTAATCCATAAGTGTTAGTTTCGAATACGGTATATGGAAATTGTTCTGTTAAATAATTTGGTAACTCTCCACGGCTATATTTATATACCAGTATTAATTTTTGCATTTGTCTTCTGTCTGACAAAGAAACCCAGCCTATTTCATGAAGTAATCTTTCAATAGATACGGATCGAGTTAGACCTGTTACAATTCTCGCTGCGTCGTATTGAATTCTATCTAATAAAACTTTTTCGTAAATTGTACAGCTGTCCCAGTCGAAGCATATTCAATAATAGGTCTTAAGTAAGAAATATATATTTGATTCAATGTTTTTCGTTTAGGTTTGAATTTCAACATTGTTCCTAGAATTTTTGCTGCCGATGCAGTTATATTAGAAATATGATCATGTCATGATCCATTATTGCTAAATGTAAACCCTAAATGTTTATGACTATCAACAAAAGATAAAAGTGTGTCTTGAAAGTAAAGTGTCGGTAAACTGCGATTTTGTTTAGCTAGTGAAAGATACATAACTTCAGTTTTTGCTGGATTAATCTTAATTAGCCATTGTTTTGCCCAACGAGATATAATATTCAAATCTGTATTTATCGTTGTCTCGATGTATTTAATGTCATTAAAACTAACTGCTAAAGAGCTATCGTCGGCAAACAATCTTGTTATACTCCAGAGAATCATCAATATCATTAACGTATATTAAAAAGGGAGAGGCCCGAGCAACTCTTTCATTAGCAAATTCTATCCCACGAAAACGTTTTGCTTCCTACTATCTAAATAACTAGAAATCCAATTTATGATATTGCCAGTCACACCATATTGTTTTAGTTTATAAATAAGACCGTTATGCCAAGCACGATCAAAAGCTTTGCTTATAACGCAAAAAACAATACATGTGGCTTTTCTGTCATCAAAAGCTTTACAAATTTGATTATAAATATCGGTTAACTGATAAACTGTAGAATGGCCCGGGATAAATCCTGACTAATTTTTAAATATAAATTTATTTTCATGACAATAGTTATATAAGTATTTGAATATAATGCGTACCATTACCTTTTCAAGACAGCTAATGAGTGACAAAGGTCTGTAGTTAGAAGAAGTAGCCATTTCTTGCATAACGGACTGGCGTTTCCGGTGATTTTACCCATTCCGGCAAAACCCATCTGGCACCCCCCATGCCAGATAACTCTCGTGCTGTTAATGACAACTAGTGGTTCATGCACTGATAATATATTGTTTATGTAAAATACGAAAAAAAGCAGGTACCTTGATAGTTTCTCTCCGTTCCTTATAGTATATTTCTCGATTCAAAATACGTTAGTTTACCGTGAGAACATAATGTTACGCTACAAATTATAAAACTAAAGTGGAACTTTGTTATTGTGCGTAACGCAAAACATGATGACGTCACTTCTGCTTTCGGACGTTAATTTCCCGCGCTTTGTGTTCATTCTCTACTATAAGAAAGAGTGCTACGTAAGTATATCTACCTGTTACTTGTAAAATACTGTATTCAAGAAAAATAATCTGCCAGAATAAATAACATGTATACGATATGCAAGAAAAAATATCAGTCATGTGTTTACGAATCGGATAGAAATATCCGTCCCGATGGCACATGCGCATGGGCGGTAATTCGGCAAGCCTTATTACCGCCCAATGCGCAGGTGCCCTCAGGACGGATATTTCTATCCGATCGTAAACACATGACAGATATTATTAATCTCCCTTTTTAAATAATTGCATAACATTTTCAGTTTTCCAACTTTCAGGATACATATTCAGTTCTAAAGATCTGCTCAATAAAACTGCCAATGGTTTGCAAATAGTTAAATGCGTTTCCTTTAACATTCGATGACTTATTTCATCAGGCCCACTTGCTTTGTTAACAAGAAGATTTTAAGAACATCAACTACATCTTGTTCAGTAACTTTTATATCTTTTAGTACTTTATTTGTTTTACTTGTCAGTGATGGTAGTGTAGCTTCTGAGTCGTCAATAGTAGAAATAGATACAAAAAAGTCATTTAATGTGTTGGCCTTATCCTTATCTGTGAATGCAAGGGAATCGTTTTGTTTCCGTAATGGAGGTAGGCATATGCAATTTGAAGAATTTTCTTTGACCAATAAATGTGTTTCTTTGGTTTAACTTTCGAGTTTTCAATAGTACTTCAAATGTGGTTGATTAAAGTTGAAGTGTTTAAGGTACAAATAGCATTATTCCTTAAACAGTAACTCTTCAAGAAAAGGTGCTAGTAAAATTGCGTCTTTAGTAATGTAGAACGCCATGTAACTGTGTTGTTTTTGGAGTTGAAACAACGTTGATTAAATAGTGAATGTGGTGATACCATAGTGTGCATACTAATTCAACAAAAAAAAAATTACCTACACAGGGCAATATTTCATTTAAGGAAAGCCATGCGTCGTTTTTCTTTTTTATTCTAAAAACAGACTTTACATACCTGGCAATAAGCTGTAATTTCCCAACTTTGTTGAGTTGTGCCCGTTGTGATGCAACACTACTGCGTGGCTGTTTCCTGTACTTGCTATACTTATTGAGCAGTTGAAATTAATCAGGCTTACAAAAGCTGGAACAGTTACCATAAAACGTCGACCTTTTGTTGCTAGATAAATAGAAAAGCATTACATAAGAATCATGCTAAGTAAAGTAGTGATGTGTGTAGTGTATGAATGTGCTTTACTAATTATGTGCATATAAGAATATTTCATTTGTTAAAGGTGCAGATGGAAATATCTGGCTCGAGAATAGCTGTTCAGGTGCCGAGCCGGATATTTTATTCGCACCTGAAACTAATGATAGATTCTCTTTTCTTGTATCCCATGCCGCATTCTTCACTTAATAGAAAAAATATTATAACGACTGCTTTTCTTTTAAACACTTTCCTTTCGGTTATCTTCCACCCCGGATGTAAGGCGAGTTTTTCTAGCACCGTCGAAAAACAGGTAAGTCCCGTTTCAGTGTATGGCATGCCGGAATACCTAAGATTTGATATCGGTAAAATTTAGAAGAGCGTGTCTCCTGATGAACATTCTTAAAACAGATTGTCAATGATCAATTTTAGTAAATATAAATCAATTCATGTTATATAATAATAAGTTGATAAGCATTTTGAGAGCTTTTCTATATTTATTGTTATTGTACTGTGTTTTGAACTTTAAAATTAAATACTCTATTGAAATGATTTAGTCGGAGTTTTTAATATGTATCTGAATTAATTTCTAACAAATGAAAGCATTCGTTAAATTTTAAAAGAAACTACTTAAATCTAAAGGCATGTCCCTTAAACAATAGGTTACGTTGCTTTCTATGTTAATTTTATCATTTAACTTTAATACATAGTTTTTATTGTTAATAAAATCAGTTACGTCTTAGTAATGAGTACCCTTGCTTGAAAATGGCCAAGTATTGAAATCATTTCGAAAAATCACAGTGATACAAAAGCAAACATTTCATTACCTCTTATGAACACACTCATCAAACCGAATCTGCTATTGATCTGATCTTCTTGTATATATTACCATAATTCATATATTTAATATTTTCAAAGACGTTGATTTGTTGGCCAGGGGCCGTATTCATAAAGCATCTTAAGTATAAGTTTTGACTTAAGTTTAAGATTTTACTTAAGTTTGTGGTGATTTCAACTTAAGTCTAAGTAAAAACTTGAGTTCTAGTCATAAAACAGCTAAAACTTAAGATACGTAAGAAATTACTTAAGTCAGAAAATAAAATAGCGTGGTGAGTACGATTAAAGTGTTGTTTTCAGATAAAAGCACTTTAAACATAATTGTGCATGTTGTATCTGTCTGAAATTAATGTTGTTTTTTAATGTTTTCGTCCACAATAAAAAAACAACAATTACTTATTAAGTTGTTTTATGAATAACATGAATAACAAATATACTTAAGTAAAATAAATGTCTAACCTAAGTAATACTTAAGTAAATAATCAATTTCTTATACTTATACTTAAGATGCTTTATGAATACGGCCCCAGTTCACTTTTATAACCGGTCTCACTTATTTCTGAAAGTACTGTACAACATTCTATAACACAGTTCTTACAAATGTCCTTGGTGCAGACATCTCCAGATCCGTAGCGTAGCAACACAATCTATAGTAAATAAAAAAAATGATAATATTCGTTTTTCAAATGTTCATACTACGCGCTTCAACAGTAAACGTATTATCATGATTATACACAACAACAACGAGAGAAATATTAAAATACTAAAATCACCGGTATGCAATTATTAACATTACATGACGCACTATACATACCGTCTGTTGGTTGATCTTGATAATGATCTATTTTCTTTTAAAATTTTTGAGAAAAATATGTTAAAAGATTCTAAAGCATTTATTTATCTTTTTCAAAAATTAAAAAAAGAAAAGAAATAACACAACCAAACGTTCCGTTCATTCCGTGTTCAGACGTTTATGTTGACTGCTTGTTTTTGAACAAAGCTCAATTTGTAAATGTAATAATTTCTGATTCTTACAGTGCTCTATCTCCAAATATTAAACGAGATAAAATTATTTACATTATGTTGTTTATCTTTACAAGCTATATGACCCCGTAGCTAGCGGACTTGTGACGTCATTGAAGAATATAATGTTATGCTCTACGTCCTCTGTTGAATATAATGGTGACTTTTAACCGATTAAATCTCAATGAAAATAATGATGGTATAAATACTGACTAATCTTAAACCTTAACTAACATCATGCGATTGTAATACCTATGTAAAGAAGTGCTCAATGTTCAATAATCGTTCTAAATTCATTTAAAGAGGTGCAGCTTTGCTAAAACTAGCATGCCTAACAAATTTTGTCATTTATTTTTATCGAATGTGTTCTATCTCCAATATTTGAAGAGCAATGAAAACATACAATGTAACAAATTCTTACACTGACAGAACCTACTACATCACAGAAACAAACATCTGTTTCCATTGGTTTCGTCCAAAACTATAGGGAATAAGCGCAAATATCCACAAATGATGAAAATTGAGATACACAATGTATAGCATTATTCCATTCATATATTGCACGACTGGACATAGCTAAGTTTCTTATTCACATTTTAGGGATATCAATCAATATAACAGTAAGCGAGTGATATCATAGTTTAATGCTTTTCCATTTATTAAGTGCTATAGGTAGCTGTCTCCAGAACAAACCAACAGTATAGTAAAATGTTTCTGCCAAGCATGGAGATTGTGTAAGGTGATAGGCGCTAATGAGTAACGGGAACTTTAATATCAAATCAAAGGGACGAGAGTGATAGCTCTCTTCCAGATGAATACAACAATTAACAGTCAAACAACGTTACCTGTTAAATTATGTTTTTTAATAAATCATTTCTGTTTGAATTTCTCATAACATAAAATCTTTTGTCATGTCATTTATAAAACATGCAACACGATTCTTCTACTATCGCCTCCATCTTGTACTTAACGGAAGTGGCACCTTGTAAGATTCTTTAACTATCGTCACCATCTTGTACTTAACGAAAGTGGCATCTTGTAGGATTCTTTTACTATCGTCACCATCTTGTACTTAACGAAAGTGGCACCTTATAGCAAACAGATGTGTTCATAAGTGAACGTTTAAAACGTACTTGCGTAAACATTTCTTGTAAATTATATAACAGTGATCAAATCGAAAGTTTAAATAATTACTTACCAAGACGAAGGTAATGACACCGTGTTGTGGCGTAAACATGACTGCAACTTTGTTGTTCTGACGCTTACTATGAGAACTTAAGTCTGCTATCAAGTCATTAAATTTGTTAAAATAATCTGACACATAATAGATAACCTTTCGGTCAATTCATAGCTAAAGCAAAATAAGCACATTTAGTACAATTAAAATTATGATATGGAACATTTCGACAGTCGTGTAATTATTTCAGTTCATACTATTGAAAAACAGAAGATGCAATCAAACTCAGAATACCGTAGACCGTCCTAATACTGTAAAAGTCTATTATTAGGAGAACAAACGGAATATACATATGCCCTTGAATATATCAATTTATGACTTTTTCACTTTTCGAAAATTCTATTGAAGATTTATTTAAGGAATAAAAAAACCCAATGCATATAGTTCAATCCCTACTAGAAATACCGGCGTGAAGTTAACAGTAGAGCAGTAACGTTGTTGCAAAATCAGCAGTAATACTGCTGTTACTGCTGGAACGTTATAGCAGTAACAGCAGTATTACTGCTACCACTGTTGTGAAGTTATAGCAGTAACAACAGTATTAAGTGATGCTACTGTTGAAAGTAACAGTAAGAGTAGCCGGCCGGAAGTTGTACACGAGATACAACATGAAATCAATTTAAGCAATTAATGCATTATTTGTCGTCGAAAAGTTTTCAAATCTGTTTTAAATAGTATTTTTATCATTGTTTATATCCAAGAACATGGACTTGAAACCCTCTTACTGCTATACTTCAAAACTATCACGAGGGCTCAAGGATGTATTTCACGATATCGATACATTCTTGGTATGTTTGTTCAAAAGAGTATATGTACTTATTACATTGCCGATAGATGTTCAGGAAACCGACTGCATCGTACTTTTTATAAAGTTTAGATTCCCGAAAATGCACTAGAATCTTTGTCACTGCTGTAATTCACAGCGTCAAGGAGGACATGAGGATAAATTAAACCATTTAGCATTCTGCGCCAAAATAATGCAATTGGGCCAACCTTTGGTCACTTTAACTCATCACTGAGGTCTTTATGAGATGAAAAATTATAGTGTTAGTAATTTATGCATAATGTGCTGCAGACGAAAAGTAAAATGTGTTGAAAATTGTATTTTTTTTGGTCATATTTCACGTTGAAAATCGTAATTTTTGTCATTTTTTCAGTTGTCCGAAAATGGGCACAAATCCTTGTTGCTGCTGTAATTCACAGCGCCCAGGAGGACTTTGGGGTGAATTAACCGTGTAGATATATTGCTGGTATGTACGTCCAAATGATTATTTATATTACTTTACCGACGGATTGTCTGTTTCAATAAAATATGAAATTAGGCACTGCCTATCTGACGGAAAAATCTAGTCATACAGATATTTTTTATCTTTCTGCATAAATTGTTCTTTCTGATATTTTCAGTTTTGACAGTAAGTCTGAGGGTTTTGCTATTGTTATAAAAATTAACAAAGGAAAATGTTTTAAAATGTTTTGTTTAAATAGACGTAGATCTAATTATTTCATTTCTTCAAATGTGTCAAGACTAGAGACAATGAAAATAGTGTAAATGATTTAAAGATAATAGTGATATTTGGGTGCTCAGAATCTAGTCCTAAAATGCACCCATAGGCCACCAATCACATACGTATAATATTAAAAACTGTTCACTATACCCCCTTCTGTACATACCTACACTTGGCGCTATGCGCCTCAAAGATCATGCCTTTGCTGTCAATTTTTTTTCTAATACAAATTTTCGAATCCAGGAATGCACAGTTTCTTTTCAGCTCATTTGTTACAAATAGTCTTAAATTTAAAAACGACCAAAAAATACAACAATTTACACATTAAGCCTGTGTAACATCACGCTCAACCTCATTTTCTTCTAATATTCTTTTGTAGTATAGATACCGGAACTTACATAATCCTGTTATCCTAAACACTGACTATTGCTATTCTTTTAAATGCCATTATTGTCAAATGACACTCTTTTAAGACAAATCTTGGCACACTAATACAGCTATGGTAAACCTCTTGTATGTGAGAATGACAAACAACCAGTTATATATAAAAAATTTATTTCAAATTCATTCTAAAAAGTTCTGTTTGATATTTGTCTTAGTTTTTAGACCAGAATTTTATCCACAACACAAACACTATTGGTCAAAATTCAAGAAATCCAATTTAATTTACCTAACACCTAACAGTCTGTGGCCATTTTTTGAATATGAGTCTGTGGCCATTTTTTGAATATGATTAAGGTTAATTTCTTAGCTCGATAGGGATCGTAGTTGGGGCCTCTCAAGTTTATAGCCGACATGTTTTTCCAAATGTAAAACTCTAATCAATAAATTCAATTTGAAGCCCCAGACCTCGCGCATGTAAAGCAAGTACGCTAACCATTGGACCACGAGGAAGTGTGACGTAGTTCGGTGATAAAATTGTGTGTATAAATAAATTTTGTTACGGCAGCGTGTCTAAATTCGTTTTACTTTGACATTTTTGAAATTATTGGCTTTTCTACATTAAAAAAAAAAGAATAAATTGGCGATGATTTTGTTATTCAAACACTGCTGTAACAGTATTATTCAATATTGGAAACAAAAAGCGGGCCGCCTGAATCATCCATAAACTCGTTACATGAAGAAACCCAAATAACACCGATATCATTCATACCGCGAATTTTCAACTCGTTAGAATACGATAGAATAATTTGTTTTCTTTTTATGCCCCCAAAGGGAGGCATATAGTTTTTGAACCGTCTGTCGGTCTGTCGGTCTGTCAGTCTGTCGGTCTGTCCGCAAATTTCGTGTCCGGTCCATATCTTTGTCATCCATGGATGGATTTTCAAATAACTTGGCATGAATGTGTACCACAGTAAGACGACGTGTCGCGCGCAAGACCCAGGTCCGTAGCTCAAAGGTCAAGGTCACACTTAGACGTTAAAGGTCATTTTTCATGATAGTGCATTGATGGGCGTGTCCGGTCCATATCTTTGTCATCCATGGATGGATTTTCAAATAACTTGGCATGAATGTGTACCACAGTAATACGACGTGTCGCGCGCAAGACCCAGGTCCGTAGCTCAAAGGTCAAGGTCACAGACGTTTTTCATGATAGTGCATTGATGGGCGTGTCCGGTCCATATCTTTGTCATCCATGGATGGATTTTTAAATAACTTGGCATGAATGTGTACCACAGTAAGACGACGTGTCGCTCGCAAGACCCAGGTCCGTAGCTAAAAGGTCAAGGTCACACTTAGACGTTAAAGGTCATTTTTCATGATAGTTCATTTATGGGCGTGTCCGGTCCATATCTTTGTCATCCATGGATGTATTTTCAAGTAACTACGCAGGAATGTGTGGCACAGTAAGACGACGTGTCGCGCGCAAGACGCAGGTCCGTAGGTCAAAGGTCCTAAACTCTAACATCGGCCATTACTATTCATTCAAAGTGCCATCGGGGGCATGTGTCATCCTATGGAGACAGCTCTTGTTCACATATCAATAACGGTAATGCGGCGCCGGGTCGTTCATAAGCAATTTTATTTTATCAAATATCGTCCTGAAAATTATTTAGTGCGCGAACTGCGCGGCAATAGTTCCGGGAATTATGGGTAGAAACAACTACAACAAAAAAGCGGTGAAGGTATAGAACATATTCCCAAGTTGAACAGTATATAGGTTTACTGATTCATTTTCAGTTTGAATGTTGTAATCCATCCATTTTATGATTTCACTGAGGCAACTGTGAAGCTGTTGAAGAACAGTTGTCTCATTTTGAGAATTTCCCGCTTGAATTTTAACGCAATCTTGTGGTCATCCGCTACGTTTCTTAAACATAAACATTTACGTTTCGCGAATTCTTAGCAACGCGCCAACAAAGAAATCGCTAAATAAAGTTCATTATTGATAATAGATGCTAAAATAGTAACATGCAGGTATTCAGAAACTGTAAATAAAATGAATACGTTGCTATAGCATTACCTTATTTCAAGTTTTGCTTGCTAGATGTTCTTTACATAAGTATGTGAATTTCTATCTTTATAAATTTGGTACTGAAAGTTTAAAATGGCATTATGCGCATCTAATACTGCACATAGTGTGTTTTGGGTGAGTGTTCTATAAAAGCAATTTTAGGTTGCTGTGCATTTAGATATGTTAAATTAACGATTATGTCACCTTAGTATTTGAAGTTGATGAAATCGGACGGATAATCTTCGGATATTCAATCTTCTTCGCAATGATCTCCCTTACCTAAAAATAGAAATTTCTGAAGTAGAAGGGAAGCAACTCCTGCTTGCAGTTTGACGTTTTTTAAAAGGACTGCCCCAGTCAAAATAAGAAAAGTCATATTTGGTAACCTATTATTTCGTACTGGTCACTGGAAGAATTTGGTATGTTCGGTTAAAAGCTATAATTTCCACAATCCTTTTTACATACACATCTATTTCAACTGGATTTTCACTTGAAAAATGCATATAATTCTACTTTAATATTTTTCATGACTTAAGAAGCGTGAAAATAGGCAGTGTATACAGCCCCATACAGTTTTTTTTTCTATTATTAAAACGCATCTACAGTGAATGAACTATACACTTGAGAAGTGTGTACTATTTTCAATTTTATAGGATGCAAACTTAATTTAAATTTGCAAATGTAATAGCGTACATATCATCCTGAAAACAAAGCTCAACCATTATAATTCCATTGGCATTTTTGTGTTCTAAGATAAATAGTAACCCTTATACTATTAATGATTTACATTATACAAACGTTCACGTTTCAGGGAAGTGACTATGATTATAATATTATAACGCTGAACAAAAATTGAAAGATGAAATCAATTGACCAGATAAGGCCAATGAAATGCAACCTGGTAAAATTACCCGGAATTATAGTGGCATGGTGTCCCATAACCGATACAAAATTTTAAATGTAAAATAGCGATTTGTTTAAGCTGTTTACTCTCTTTATCACCTTTTGCTACTTTAGATGAAAGAAACATGATTTACATCAATATTTTTTCTCTGTTTAGAACGGTATTACAGCGTCTGTCAAACTATTTTGAAAGATTTTATCTTCAAGTTATCATAAAATATTTAAAAGTTTAACAATTTTATTAAAGCTATCCTGACATATCCAAAAATTTAACAATTTATCTTGAAGCTATCCTGACAATATCCAAAACTTTGACAATTTATCTTCGAGACAATATCCGAAAGTTTAACAATTTATCTTCAAATTATCATGTCAATATTCAAACGATTAACAATTTATCTTCAAATTATCAAATAAAGATTCAACGATTAACAATTTATCTTCAAATTATCATGTCAACATTCAAACGATTAACAATTTATCCTCAAATTATCATGTCAATATTCAAACAAATAACAATTTATCTTCAAATTATCATGTCAATATCCAAAAGTTTAACAATTTATTTTCAAATTACCGTGTCAATACTCAAGCGATTAACAATTTATGTTCAAATTATCATGTCAATATCCAAAAGTTTAACAATTTATCTTCAAATTGTCATGTCAATATTCAAACGATTAATAATTTATCTTCAAATTTTCACGTCAATATTCAAAATAATAATGATTTATCTTCAAATCATCATGTCAATATTTAAACGATTAACAATTTATCTTCAAACGATTATGCCAGTGTCCAAAAGTTTAACAATTTATCTTCAAATTATCATGTCAATATCCCAAAGTTTAGCATTTTATCTTCAAATTTTAATGCCAATATTCAAAAATTATCCCACGATAATTTGCTGCTGATTATGGTCTTGTCTTGTGCAATTGGTATTGCAGAAATCGTCATGGCAACCGGCAACACAGACGGGAACATAGTCCTTTTTCCTATTGACACTGTCTCAGTAGCACATTCCTGGAAACAATGAACGGCTCATCACATTCTTTTGTCGCCAAGGTTAACAAAGTAAAAGTAGATATACTTTAGATCTCACTCAATATCTAAAAATAAGTTTTCTTTATTTTTGAAAATTACTGTGTTGTATAAAGTATAATTCATACAAGGATGTTCACTCGAGATACCTGGTACATGTATTTAAGAAATAATTCATCTCACTCAGTGATTTGTCGCTGAGTAAAATGATTGTTTGGAGTTCAGATGCGAAGGAATTATATCATGAGTACGCACAATGATTTTATTCAAGAGCAAATCACTAAATGAGATATATTATTTCGATTCTACCGGTTACATGTTGCCATTTTAAACTACATCCTTGATCTACATCTATTAAATATTTGCCTGTTTTCTGTTGGTTTCTTTTCTTTTCCAGCGGGCCGCTATGCCGTTCGGCGCTACATGACATAATAATTGTGACGTCCGAAAATTGAATTGCTGTTTAATAACACACAGTTTTCAACCTTTTTAGCTTATTATAATAATAGGAAAATAGAACGGGTCGTGTTAGAATTAAAGGTATCATAAAGGTATCCTGACGATATCCAAAACTTTAACAATTTATCTCGCTTATGCTTCACATGTATAATTCAAACTTTGTCATGTAGATATGATGTTGTTTTTTTTTCTCTACGTAATAGCTATTGTTCGAGGAATATAGGTCTGCATTGTGTTTATAGACCAGTGAGGGATTTGTGAACCGATATTAGCTTTACAATAGACCTATGACGAATTGTCTTTGAACACCCCTGGACTTATTGAACTCAACTGCCACATTATCAAAGTTAATTAGTAGTAATTGTTATAGACCTCTTTATTTAGTTCTTTTATTTGCTAAATAAATATGCATTGCCGTATAGAAGTATTGATACAGATTTATCATTACATTATCACAAGAAATGCGTATCATCCGTATTACGTTAGCCAGTAAATGGCGAGTGCCCATTACGTTACACACAAATAGCGTAATTGGGTTCTCTTGTTATATTTTTGGAAAAATAATCCTAGTAGGCTAGGCATTTCTCCAAAGGGTATATCATCTCGATCGGGATAAATAATATACACCAGTCGGTGTAACGTGGATAACATAGGAACAATAGAAAATGCAAAAGTTTTAATAACTTTCTATTAAGAAAGTGCCAATACTCATACTATTATGACAACTTTAAAAGATACATGTACAAAAGTTCAGCTTTTTTATAAAAGGAAAACAGCTAAAATTGTACACAGGCGTATCCTTATTGTTGATATATAGGTAAACTAAATAAAATATATGAACTTCATGTCTATAAAATATAAATGTTAGTACTTTTCTAGAGATACTGAAACGTTTGTGTTTTTTCTGTTGTTCTTGTATTTACCCGATCAAGGCAAATAATCCGACCCTAACATACCCTGATCAGGCGCGCGCCAAGTATGTGCTAAAAAACTGTGCGCACACCATCGAGAAGATATTAAAACCTTCTACCTTCTTGACAATGAAAGTAATGAAAACTGCTAATTAAGAGGTTTGCAGTTCGAAACCCCTGTTTTCAGTGACATGGCAACGAATTGAATAAACATTATTTCGTTTAAAGTCGTTCTGGTCCTCCACATCTGATTCACGTGAAGAAGTTGTCAGTTACTTGTGGATGTAAAGTCAATACAAGTATAGAATCCTGGAAACAGACAGTTTATCAAAAATGAAAGACTGTCAGGGCAACAAACCTTCTTACAATGCAAAATATATAATAATTTTCAAAAGCATAAAAACGTCAACCGTTATTTTGATATGAATTAACGGCATTCAGCAAAATTAGAACATTTTCAGAAAACGAGAAATATACTTTGACAAGTTTCCCACCAATTACCACTACCTAAAAGCTGCCTTTAAATCTGTTTAAACTGTCAATGTTATTTCAGACAGACTGGAATATATCACGAGCATTTAACTGGGTTATTTTCTAAAATACAACTTTGTTAGTTATGATCCATACTAATTGTACAGAAAATCGTCACAACTTTCATTAGCAGATTAATAATTAACTTGGAAGAAATTTGTGGTTTTTGTATGTTTTTGAAATTATATCATTGTCATTGTTTTTCTTTGCAAATTAAAATGTCCTGTTTCATGAAGCATTCTCCACTTAGACGGAAGAGTATGCCCGTAATAACTCTCAGACAAATATCAAGACCTGTTTAGAATTGAATATTAAAACTTTACAGCAAAGTCATGTTTAGATCAATTTTCAAGATATGCAAAACTTGTCGGATTTTTTTTTTCATTTAAAATGGACTTTTTTCAAAACAAGTTATTCTTTTATTTACGGTGTCAAACACGCGTATTTTCATTGTCAATTAAATATTCCTTCTATTTCGGTATGTTTTCAAAGGGGAAACTATTTTCATGCTAGATTTAAAATGAAAATATGTATAAGATTTTTATGACGTTAATGTTTTAGTTGATTTAAAAAAATAAGTTATTTATAGATATGACTTTCATTATGAATTCTATACTGCCAAAATAGAATATATTTGACGAAAAAATAAAGTTCACTATGATTAAAGCGTTCCGTCAAGCCAGCTCATAATTTGTTTGTAATAAAGAAATGCAATTTTTCTTCGCAGCATGAAATTTTATTCTTAATCCAAAACTAATCTTTTTCTGTGACGTTTTGACTGATTCAAGTTTACGCCTTTAACCAGAAGTCTGTCTAAATATCTAAAATAGTAACTTACATTTCTAGCTTTACATCCCATATGGAACAGCGA